>NC_061111.1:179024798-179025044 GCF_002878395.1 Capsicum annuum
CGAACCATCTCAATAGTGCTTCCCGCATCTTGCACTCCACTGAAGTCACACCAACCTTCTCCCGGATAGTCTCATTCCGAACTCTATCCCCTCTAGTCAGCCCACACATCCAACGCAACATCCGCATTTTTGCCACCTTCATTTTTTGGATGTGGGAGTTCTTAACTGGCCAACACTCCGCTCCATACAACAAGGCCGGACGGACTACCACCCTGTAAAATTTGCCTTTAAGCTTGGGCGGCACCC
>NC_061111.1:179028044-179028413 GCF_002878395.1 Capsicum annuum
AAAATGGAATATGAAATAACGAAAATAACAAAGGTTAGAAGTCACCGGATTACGCTTGGAGCTGCGGCTGCTGGAGACGGAGCGGCGGGTAGCGGCTGGAGATCGGGTGGCGGCTGGCTGTCTGAAGGCCGGGGTGGGGGGAAGGGCTGGTGTACCCCACTGGAGGGGGGTACGGACAGGACAGGTAAGGGAGGGGAAGGAGGGGGGCGGGGGGCGGGGCAGGGGGGGGGGGAGGGGGAGGGAGGGTAGAGAGAGAGAGTCGTTAGAAAGAGAGAGAGCCGTTAGGGCGGTGCCGGAGGTCGGCGCCGGGGGCCGAAAGTCGGGTCGGGTCGGCGCCGACGGTCGGCGACGGCGACGGGGCCGGTGACC
>NC_061111.1:179028513-179057246 GCF_002878395.1 Capsicum annuum
AATATGAAATAACGAAAATAACAAAGGGTAGAAGTCACCGGATTACGCTTGGAGCTGCGGCTGCTGGAGACGGAGCGGCGGGTAGCGGCTGGAGATCGGGTGGCGGCTGGCTGTCTGAAGGCCGGGGTGGGGGGAAGGGCTGGTGTACCCCACTGGAGGGGGGTACGGACAGGACAGGTAAGGGTGGGGAAGGTGGGGGGTGGGGGGATGCACAGCGGGGGGGGAACGGGTTGGAACCGGCGGTCGGCGCCGGAGGGTAGCGGGGAGCGGCGAAGGGGGTCGGCGCCGGGGAACGGAGGTCGGGGCCGGCGGTCGGGTCGGGTCGGCGCCGAAGGTCAGCGACGGCGCCGGTGACCGGGGACCGGTGCGAGAGAGGGGGAGAGAGGGTAGAGAGAGAGAGTCGTTAGAAAGAGAGAGAGCCGTTAGGGCGGTGCCGGAGGTCGGCGCCGGGGGCCGAAAGTCGGGTCGGGTCGGCGCCGACGGTCGGCGACGGCGACGGGGCCGGTGACCGGTGCGAGCGAGAGAGAGGGTAGGGAGGAAAAGAGAGAGCCGTTAGTTGAAGAGAGATAATCTTCTTGCGTAAAAATAAGAATTCTATTATTTCAATAATCCGAGATAAAATAATAGTCTCGAGATTAAATATTTAATACTTCGTTTGATTGCTTAATTCGGGATAACTTATCCCGGTAATAACAAATAATACCAGGATAAGTTATCCATACATTTGGTGGTATAACAATCCCAACCTAATTTATCTCTGGGTAAAGCTATGAAAAGACACGATTTCCCCTCAAAGCCTTGATTATCATTTTTCACACGCGCGAGCGCACACACATATATATTACTTTATTAGTACTATATATAAGAGAGAAGGTGAGATTTTGATAGTTCTTACATCAATTTTTTTTATCAATTTTATCCCTAATTTAAATTCTAATTACTCTACAAATTTTTATCCATTTTGGTAGATTTAAACAGTTATATGAGCTTATTAAATGCTACAAAAGTGATGAGTCATGGAAAAATGATAGTGACACCATAAAAACTATTTATACAATGAAATTTAAAATTGATATAAGGGTTTATTGTCTTTCTATTTTGTAGATATGTTTATTAATCTTATTTTAAATTTTTTTTTCTTAACAAATTTATCATGGACAAGTAATTAAAGTATCTTGACATTTTTGTTCTAACTTAATACATGCTTAATTATTAAATAAAAAATTATTTTTATATTTAGCTAAAAATATTCGAAAATTTAATTTTTTTAAGAAAAAATACAATTTGACTTTCCAAATATTAATGATACTAAATAATGAAAAATGAGAGTAATTCTTTTTCACATTTTTTGATGATGAGTTTTTTTTAACAAAAAATGGGATTATCAACATTTTGTAGAAATTAGGACAAAATAAGTAATTTAACATTAAATATTAAAGCTTCATACACGTTTAAGAAATATCAACATAAATTTTTTAACATGTATTTTTAGGAAAAAGAAACTAATAAAGTTAAAAAATAAATTAGTAACTTTTTAATTTCTTTTGTATGATTTAATATGAAGGAAAATAATTAAGCTAAGTAAGGTGAAAGGTATTTTTGTAAACAAACTATCTATTCTTAAAAAAAATGCAATGCATATTATTTTTAGTACCACAAACCAAACAACCACTAAAAAGTAATACCAGGATAAATAATCTCAGTACAATTAATTTCAGTATAACTAATAGCAGCATAACCAATCTCAGCATAACTTGTTTCCCAACCAAACGACCCCTAAGGAGATTAGAATGTAAATTATGAAAAGAAAAATTATCGTGTAAATTAGAAAAGAGCATACAAAAGTTGCAAATCTCAAAATAAATTCAACGGAAAAGGATCAAAAATACCCCTGAATTATCTGAAATAGATCAAAACTATCCCTGTTAGTTTTTTGGCTAAAAAATACTCCTCCATTAAATATTTAGCTAAAAAATGACCCTTCCTCTAGCAGAATTCCACCAAGGACGCCACTAGAATAAAAAGACATCTGAACATTCCACATTACTCTCCACGTGTATAATACCTTAACCCAATTGGGGATTGTAAACCCCTTTCTTCAATACAATCAAGATCTTCTGAGTTTTCAAGCTTATATACTGAAACAACAGATCGAAATAGTGTTAAAATTCAGTATTTTGATTGAACTCTAACTACTAACTATCTACACAAGGAAAGTAATAATAGAAAGTATCATAAGCGAATATATGGAAAACAATAGTCATAAAAAAAAAACTAGCACTGTATTCTTGAGTATTCAGATCCATTAACGAATCTGAATACTGCTATGTTGAATCATCCACTGAAAATTCGAGTGAAATTATTTTCGATTCACTTTCTATTGTTGCTTTCTTTGCTGACGAAACTCAGATGATGTATCAAGGTTCTAATTCATGTCGTTCAGACATGCATCATTCTCCTGATGAAATATATTACTCGTCCAGTAATAGTTCCTGCTTCGCTAATGATGTTACTAACCTGAAGCACAAGTTAACGAAAATTGAAATTGTAATGCTGGGCCCAAATTTAGAAAGCTTGAAATCATATAATACTATCCTAGTGGTTGCAGCCAATCAAATTTTATCAGAGTCGGATACATTGATCGAAGTGATGGAGATGATGCCTAGAGGAGACTTGAAAGAAGTTCTAATTGCTTGTGCTAAAGCAATAGCGGAGAATAACTTGATTACAGTTAAATGGTTAATGCCTTCTTTTTTTTTGGTTAAGAATGATTAATGTCAGAAGTATGCATAATGGTATCCGTTTGTGGGTCATAAATGATAATTTTTGTATTTAAAAGGTAATGCAAAACTTGGTTTCATTTTCATGATGTTTGGCTATTGGATCGGGTCGGATTTATCTATTAAGCTGATGGACTGATAAATTTTAAAAATGATAAAGGACACTACATGTCCCACTATAAGACCAAGATTAGGTCTTTGAACATAAAATGACCTGTCGGTCAATATAATTCTAAGAAATCGCCACTTCCATTTTGAGCTAGTTTCATGCTCTTTCCCTTTCTTTCTCTCTCTGTGCTCTGCTTCTCCTTTTTTTTTTTTTTTGCTATTATTTCTTTTCTCGTTTTTCACTACTCTTTTTTTTAAAGAAAAAAATATATTGTTCTAGTTGCTCCTCTCCATTGCTTCTCCAGTAAGCGCTTTAATTCTTTGCCTCAGATTGCAATTTTTTGTTTGTTTTAAAAAATAAAATGAAATAGTAAAATTTTTGGGGTGCGATTTGAATATCTTTTTGGTCACTATACCAAGTGTTTTTGATTGAAATTGTATTGGGTGTTTTTTTTTCTTGAAAATCGATTTGTCTATATTGAATTTCGTGTTATGTATGATGTGTTTGAGCAATCTCAGTTTGAAATTCAGAATTATACGTTGAGAAAAATCGAAAGAATAATTGTTTTGAAATTCTAGACTGAATTACATTTTTGGACTGAAATTCTAGTGGAAGTATATATTTTGATGGTCTGGTGTTTACTTATTGTGCTTACATTCTACCCTCTTCTGACCTCGTTTGTGAATTTATATTTGGGAATGTTGTTTGTAGTTAATATGATGGAGATAGTTAGAAGAATTGATTTTCTTCACTTTTTAAATTTAATTCTTAGTAATTAGAGAAATGAAAGTTGTATAGAAATAATATAATTATTGTATATAGTATGTATCTATATAAGATTTCTAGAGAAACTGTATAGATTTTATAGGAACTGTATACAATGTGTATAGAAATTGAATCATTACTTTATAGATATGTATATGTATAATATTTTTATGAAACCGTTTAATTGTTGTGTAGAATATCTATTTGCATAATTATTGTATAGAAAATGCATAATTGTTGTATAATTATTTTATAGAAATTGTATCAATTTGTATAATTGTTGTATAGAAACTGTGTAATTGTTGTATAGAAATTGTATAATTATTTAATATAAATTGTATCACTGTGTATAATTATTGTATAAAACTATATAAATATTGTATAGAATATGTATAATTACAGCTAAAGGAGGTATAGAATGTGTATTAAAGTGTATAGTTGTTGTACGAAATATTGTATAACATGAGTATATAAATTATATCATTGTTGTATAAAATCTGTATATGTACAAGATGTGTGTAAAAATTGTATCATCGTTTATTAAAACATAGATATGTGCCATTAAAATATGCTATTTTAAAAAAAATTCATTTTAAAAAACTACAAAATTTATTTGGTTATGATATTATAAATTTGTATTTGATGTTTAAAAAAAACTATAAAATTTTATTTGATTGTTTTATTAATAGAATTAAAAAAATAAATAGGAAAATCAATTTTTAGAAAAAAAAAATGATTATAACCAAAAATGGGAAAGAAGAAGAAAACACAACTAGCAGGAAAAAAAAATCAACAACAAAAAACAAATACAATTTATACACTTTATATAATAATAATAATAATAATAATAATAATAATAATAATAATAATAATAATAATAATAATAATAATAATAATAATAATAAAAGAAGCAAAAAGAGCAACAACAAAAGTAAAATAAAAAATACAAAATGAGCACAATAAAATAAAAAAAGTCAAAGAAAGTTGCGCAACTAGCGAAATGGCTACAAAATGGGATTTTGAATTCATGAACCATTTTTGTGTCATTTTTTTTGGCCGAGAGGCTTATTTTGTCCTTTCCCCTTTAAAAAAGGGATTATACATATGGATAGTGATGTGGAATGTCTAAGTGGCTCTTTTGTTCCAGGTGGCGTCCTTGGTGAAATTCTATTAGAGTGGCATTTTTTAGTCAAATATTTAACAGAGGGATATTTTTGAGCCAAAAAATTAACGAGAGATATTTTTGATCTATTTCAGATAATTCAGGAATATTTTTTATCTTTTTCCAAAAGCAAAAAGCACAAAGTAATTGTTGAATTATTTCGTCATCGTAATTGTTGAATTATTTTATCATCTCTTTGATTTCAATTAAGTCACAGAGGGAATAACTTGAGAAATATTATGATACAAAATATATATTTATGTCCTGCGACTTTCTTTTTTGTAAGGGGGCATAAATTAAAAACCAATACTTAATAAGGGGTAAAAGTGCACAATCTAAGTTTTTCATGGAACAAGAAACAATTTAAGAATACTTTTTTGTTAAATTTACCAAAATTGGAAAATGTATCCTTTGTAGTATAATGTATTTTGTATTTAAAGACATCTCATTAATATAGTGTTGTAGTACGATATATTTTGTATTAGTTTTGTAGTACAATATGTTTTGTATTAAAAGACATCTCATTAATATATTGTTGTATCAAACTTATAAAATAATTTGTCAACGGTTGTGAAAGAGTTGATCAGATTAAAGGTATATTTTATAATAGGAAAAAGGACATGAGCTGACCATTTTGAAAAGAAATAGCCGACAATTTTAAAAATTGGACAATTGGAGCCAGTCAACCCAATTTAATTCTGATTTTTAGCCTTTTTGCCCAAAAGTAATATCCTTACACAATAAAGAGTATTAAATACTCTTTCAACGGCTACTCTTCAGTAACTTTCCCAAATCTTCTTCTTTTTCCCTCTATTATGCATTGATAAATCTGTTTTACGATCAACATCAGAAATTGATTTGTTGTTTCTTGCATTGTAGCATTCAAAACTCTGGATATGAAACAAAAAATGGGAAGTAAGGGGAAGTTAAAATTAGATGGTAAAGGGGTTAAATTTGATCCCAAATTTACTGTTAATGATGATGATTTTACAGAATCATCACATATGTGGTTGCACTTGAAGGAATGTCCTAGTCCTTCAAACTTGAAGAACAAAAAAATGTGATAGAATGGGGTCTCAAGGTAAGAGAAAATCCATGTTGGAAAGTCCATGTTCTTCTCAGAGGATGACTCGATCACAGAGTCAGAGACTTTTTGGTGCATATAAAGATCAAGAAAGGAATCTTTCAAAGGAGAAGGAGAAGGTCGATGAATGTGTAGTTATTACTACGAAGAAAAAAAAAGAAGCGAATTCGAAAAAAAATGGCGAAGATAATGGTGTATCATCAAAGAAAAAGCATAAAGTTTCTGATCAGCTCGGCAAACCAAGTTATAGTTTATCAGATGTTGAGGTATTCTATATTTTTTTACAACTGTAATGTATATTTTTGTATATGTGTGCAGTGTGAGACCTTACTTTGTATGTTGTTGTTATTGTACTTGTTTTGTGCAATCTAATGTATAGTGTTAACCTATTTAGAAATATATGTTTTTGTTTCAGGTTTGGAATTTTTTGTTCGACCAACTGATTATTACATGACTCATGTTAGTGTGTATACAAATTGCTTGATTGTGAATGAGCTGAAAGATAAGTTGACTAAAGTACAACTCGATTTGTTTAGAAAGACTTATTTTGAATATTTTTTAGATTTGTCATCTGTTTCCATTCAAAATCATTTGATATGTGCCATGTTGTTTAGGGAAGTATTGTCTACTCAAAATGATGAGATATGGATTAAAGTGAATGACACAAAGTTGCAATTTGGTTTATCAGAGTTTGTTGTTATAAGCGGCTTAAGTGTACAGGTGATGTTACACTAGCATGTAATTTGAGCCAATCTAGTCGCCTTATGGAATTGTATTTTCCAAATCAATCCAAAGTTACAAAGCTTGAGCTGAAAATTTTTTTCTTGGAAAAAAAATGGCAATCTGACGGGGACGCGTTGCATATTGCCATTCTTTACTGCATTCATAGTTTTTTTATTTTTAATTACGTATGGTGACTTCATAAATAAAAATGTCTTTTTGTTGGTTGAGTCTGGTCAGTTTGAGACATTTTTCTGGGAAAAATTGTGTTTTCATGCTATGTTAGATTCAATGAAGTACCAGGTTTATAAGCGAAACTCTATGTATCGGTGTGGTGGTTTTCCTTTGGCATTTCAATGTTGGTTTTATGATGTTGTCCATATGCGGAAAATAAAATAGTTGTTGGAGTGGGAGATAGTGTGCCCTGGACACTTAATTAATCGGTGACGATAAGACCAAACCACAAGAAGGTGAAGTTTGCTTTTAGTGATATAAATCGTGAGTAGGTACTTATACTATGTGTATTTATATATATGGTCTTTTGCTCATACTATTAATTTACTTTTTAAAATTTTTTAATTTTTGTTTGTATGTATAGGTGGTGTTAACCAATATTGAACCAACTTGTATTGAGAAGAGCATTCTTCAATTGACTATTTTTTAGCCTGTACCTCAAAAGGAACATGCTGCATTCAAGAAATCTGATGGTTTGTCTGATTCGAGCAAAGAACATATGAGAGACGACAGTCCCGTGAATTCTCAAAATGAATTGAAACAACTGAGAATTGATTTGAATTTGATATGTTTAAGTGTTTTAAAAGTTTAAAATCACCTTTTTTGTAGTTGAGTATCATGAAAAATTGATGTTTTTGTCTTTGCCATTTTGAAAATGTTCAGCTAAAGGATGAAGTTTTATCGATGAAGCAGTTGATGACATCGTCATTTAACCTAATTTTTAAGGAAAAAGGACATGGACTGACCATTTTAAAAAGAAATAACTCACACTATGAAAATATGGACAGTTGGAGCCAGTTGGCTCAATTTATTTTCGTTTTTTAGCCATTTGGCCCAAAACCATTCTCCTTACACAATTAAGGGGATTAAATGCTCTTTACAGTTGACTACTCTTAAATAATTTTCTTTTCTAAATATACTTTCTCAAATATTCTTTTTTTCTCCTCTATTATGCGTCGATCATTCTACTGTGTTTTGCCATAACAATTGAGTTAGTCGGCCACATGCAGTTTTTATGCCCAATTGATACACTTTTATACCACATTGATACACTTTTATACTCAATTGATACTCTTTTATACTAGATTGATACACTTTTATACCCAATTGATATTTTTTATACTAGATTGATACACTTTTATACCACATTGATACAGTATGTATACCACATAAATACACCTTTTACAGAGAAAATCTAGTGCGAGCATATATAGTAGCAATACCAAATTGATACAGTAAATCAAAATTAGTAAGTACGAACATAATTGATACTCCTAAAAATTATCGTAATAGTAGTACATAAAGTAACAAAAAGAAGTTAAAATCATCTTTCCATCAATTATTGCTTTGATTCAGTTCATTCTTTCTCCTTAACGCTCTTTTGTATTTCTAACTTTCTCTTCCTACATTTAGTTTCTCTTCTTTTTTTCTTTCCTTCATTACTAAGTTAGTCGTAAACACCAATATGATGACATATGTATTTACCCTTGAGTTAATGTTGCATTTATCCTACTAAGAACAACTATACGTTCAGTAAGGGGTTGTCCAGCCATGGAGTGCATATAAAAATTTATGTTGCCACTTGAAAAAAACTATAAGAAGCTAATTAAATATAGATTTTTGGAGTTTTGATAAAAAATTTATGGAATGAGAAAGGTAAATTAGAGTATCGAAAAAAGGCAAAGGAACAGAGGTTTAGGAGTTTGAATGGAAAGGAAATTGTGAATGAAAAGAAAAGAAAGAAAGGGAAAGTTAGTTCAATGATGCTTTCAATTTTTTTTTAAGCGTATGATAGTGAAGGTTAATTAGTGGAATTACTTTGTGGCTATTTATGAGGTATTTAATTTTGAGTGCTATTTTGTGGTATTATTTGAGCTTTCGGTGTTATTTCTGTCCTTTCCCCAATTTTTAAAGTACTACATATAAATGAGGGTTCTAAGGTATTTGGCTCGTTGTATTTTTTTGGTTTATAAGACATATATACAATTTGATACTAATATTTTTTGGTTGAACTTTTTAAAACAGTCTGCCACACTGAATGAGTATCACAGTGGTGATAATGTGGGGCTAAAAAATGATGATACACATGTAGGGAATCCCATAGGTGTTAATTTATCTTACAATGTGGGACGACAAACTGATGGTACACCTAAGGTTGATCACCTAAGTGATAATGTGGTTGATGGTGTTGGACAAAAAAATATTGGTGTTAGGGATCGTATTGATAGAAAAGCTAAGAATAAACTAAGTACTAATATGATTGATGATGTTGAACAAGAAAATGTTGATGTAGGTGATCACATTGATGTAGTAGCTGGAGATCACCTAAGTGATAATGTCGTTGATGATGTTGGACAAAAAATTGTTAGTATAGGTAACCGTATTGATACAGATGCAGGTGATAGACCCAATACAGGTGATGAATGGAGTGCATTTTCAAATTTTAATTTTTAAAATTTACACCAAGTGAGAATAAGATTGGAGAGAAGGTAATAAATAGTTTTGAGAATAGTTAGTCTGATTTTCCTGATTATGAAGTATCAAAATTTACCCAATCAATTTCTCATGAGAATGTACAATGTATGAAAGATGGGGTTGAGAATAGTCAGTAAATTGATTGGTCAGTTGTTCCAGACAGTGAAATCTCAAAGTATACTCAACCTGATAAAATTATTGCACATTCTGTGATTGAGGAAGCTGTTGAAAAGATTGATACAAATTTAGGCTGTAAAAATGTTGCATTGGAGGCTACAAATATTGTGTGTGATAATATTGTATTGAAGATTGATACAGAATTTCTTGTTGATGTTGAAAGTGTAAGAAAAAATATTGATGATACTTCTGCAGGTGATAAACTACTGTCATCTTGGATGACACACCGATTGTCCCTCGTAGAATAAGAAAACCAGCTGCAATATATGAATCACCATACGTGTCCAAGTTTAATTCTGGTTGTAACAACGTTCAAGGTCAATCAACTAAGTGCATAGATAAAGGACATTCAAGAAAACACATATTTAGTATCAAACATCCATTTACCATAAGTATTACAGAGCCATTTCTTGATATGAAGTTGTTGTCTTCATTTAACAAGTTTGTTGATAAATCATTACGACTTAATTCAAAGTAAGTCTTTTCTTTTGAGATTTTTGTAGCTTAAATTTTTATCATTTTTGTGTCATAACTAATACATTGTGTCATACTTTTGTTACAGTCCTATTTATTTTGAATCTGTTAATAATATATCAAATGCTTTTGACTTTGGTTTTGTCACGATTAAAACAAAAGAATGGTTCTACACGTTTTGATATGCAGGAGTACCTTTAACTGATTCAGTAAGTGTATTATCCACCATGGTTTGCTAGTATAGTAGTATTGAAATATTTTTTATTGATTCTAATAACGTAATATAGTTTATTAAAATAATCTTTTATTTTTACCTTTCAGCATATTGATGTGCTTTTTTTATTACTTACGAAAGAAATTAAAGTACGCTCTTTTGGATGGTGGAAGTTCATTCACAACAACTGATTGTTGGTTTAATTGCTTGATACAAAGTTTGTATACAAAGTTTTTGGGTAAGAGGAAAGATGTTGCGGTTATTAAAGAGGACAATGAAATTGTTGAGTATATCCTCGGATTTGTTATAAGAGGTAATGTGTCGTGGTATTCTGTTGATAATGTTTTATTCCTGATAAATATTTCTGAAAATTTTCACTGGATTTTGGCTCGTCTGTCTTTTAAAGATCAATGTATTTATGTTTATAATTCAATGTGTGGTGCACGGCATAGACGTGTTGTTGAGAAAGTTGTTTAAGCATATTCAGAATTGATACCATACTTCCTTTCTTCTATTGATTTTGGGGACAAAAGAAGTGATGGAATTGCAGCTGCTGACTCGTTTGATATTCGAATGGTTGATGGATTGCCCACTCAAAAGAACACTTAAATTAGTACTAAAAATCTAATTCCGTTGCTAGTATTTCACTTTTTTTCTTTTTGATTATTATACTCATTTGGAAATATGTTGCAAGGACTGTGGTGTTTTTGTAACTGCTTTTGCAGAGTACATGATTAAAGACGTTCAAATTCCTGCCAGTATAGATGATATTGATAGCATACAGAGCCGATATGGTGTATTACTGTGGCAATATGGAAAGATAAAACAAAGGCAGTATGTAATCAGCGACGATGAATCTACTGAAAGACTGAAAAAGAATAATGAATCTTCCAAAGCAACAATAGTTTAGGATAACTTGCAAATGTAGTTGTTGACATATTTGAAGTTTTTGATGTACTATTGGAAATGTTTACCTGGTGTTTTTAATGGGATACACTTGCTTAGTTTTTATTTCTATTTTTTGAAGAATCTATATTGATTCATATTGATGATTATATGATTTTTAAAACTTTTATTTTTTATTAGAATGTTGATATTGTTTTCTTTTGGTATAAGTATGTATTGATTTTTATACTTATATATGCGTGCAGAATTTGATACCTATATACCATGAACTAAATGTACCCTGTAGAAGAATATATAGCATGATTGTCATTATAGTCATGCTATGATAAACAACAATAGGAGAAACATTTTCTTCCTGGATACATACATATCACCTGTATATGATGTCATTTAAATAGTACTATATATTGTACAGATTGCGCTCAAACGTATGTATTGTATGAAACTCGCGTATGGACTTATATATATACACATCATACTACTGAATAAATTCATCAAAAATATATCATAAAGACAATGAAAAGTAGAAGTTGAAATCCATATAATGTCGAAATATTTCATTAGGAATTAAACTAGGAAGCATAAAAGTAGTCTTAGGCATCATATATTACATTTCATGTAAAAGTATCCAACTTTTCACATTTCAGCTTAAAATGTAAAATCAACTCCTGTAATATGTTTTGCAATCTAGAATGAACTAGCCTATTTGAAAAAATAAAAGAGGAACTATAAGAAGGTCTTATTAAATTTTTGTTGGGGCATTTGTGTAGGTTCTTTGATTGTGTTTAACTTTTTCACACCGTCCACATGATACTTTCTGTTTATACATGTAGTGTACAGTGCTTTTTCCTCGATTGTTATTCCTTAGACTGCCTGATCTCGACTTTCAGATTGATGGGAGTACTATGATATCCGAAACTTCTGTTAGAATGTGCCACATTATTTAATCAGGAAGTGGAATAACTGGAAATTCATAGGCTTTCAAGTAGTTTTTCTTTGTGTAATAAGCTGCACAGTAGGACTGTACATTCATATGAGTATAAATCAATACTGCTATAGCATGGGGACATGGGATTCCATCAACCTGAAATTATAGGCAGCTACACTTTTTTCATGCTTACACACAATGCTTCGCTTTTGAGTTTCATCAATCACAACATACACATGATTGGTAGAAGCGATTACCTGTAATATACAACAAAACATTAAGAAACTGTACCATACCATATTTTAGTCAGTATGAAATACAAATAACAACACAGTTTTTTTACCTTCATTTTATCTGATAAAATGATATCTTCCCTCATTATTGTGTTGTACTTGTTTCCTAATTCAGTAAATATTGTTTGTGCACTTATTCTATTTTCATTATTCCATTTCATTACCAATTCCATCATGAATTGTAGCAGTTTTTTTACTCGCAGTTCTCTTGCCTCTCTATTTATTGAATTTAGCGACTCTGCAATATTCAAAGTCATCACTATGGATTTATTGACATTTAAATGTGCTATGGACCATTTTCATAACCAATTTCATACAGGTAAGGCCTCAATCTCTCATCGATTTTGTCTGCATCTTCCATTAATCGATCAAAATCTGCCTTTATGTAAGTTCGAGCCATTGCAAAAAAGATTCTCTTTAGCTACTTCTGATTCCTCTTGAAATTTTCTTTGATGTTGTTCCATAGATGATAGATGCATATACAATGAGTTGTATTTAGATATACCTTTGCAGCAGTCTTTAATATACTTTTATGCCGATCAGATACTATGGATATATTTTCTTTTTCACCATATGCTACTTTAAACATACTAAGAAATCATTTCCATAAAGCATCATTTTCAGAATCCACAATAGAATATGCTAATGATAGAATTTTCCCTGATTATGCAAGTGAAAAAACTCAAACATCTTAGACTTGTATGAATAATGAATATTAAGCTTTTGTAATTTGTAATTGTGTTAAAAAGCTGAATTTCTACGTCTTTTAAGAAAGTATCTGAGAAAAATCATTAAACTAACCTGCTGCATCATGCACGCTAGCACGAAACATGGTCCCCTGGTATGCTAATTTAAGAAAAGTACCATCAACAACTATTGTTGGCATGTAATATTCTCATCCTTTAATTGATGCATTCAATGCGACAAAAGCATACAGAAAGTGATTGTCCTCTGTCTTGTGTAGCCTTGTATATGGGCCTGGATTGATTGTATTTACCATATATAAGTAAGCTGGAAGTTTAGCATATGCTTCACGCAGGGAACCTCTGACTAGTTCAATTGTCTTTTCTTTTGCTCTGTATGCTTTTTTGTAGCTCATTCTAATCCCATGAATGTTTCTCATTTCATCCACGATCTCTGCAGGAGTGAATGATGATTTCAAATTTAGATACTTGCTCTTTACCATTTTATCAATGGTTAATGAAGTAGCATGACATTGTGAAAGCATTCTATCCATAATTTCACAGGTGTGAACATCAAAGAATCTTGTCACCATGAAGACCTCTGACTGTTTTTGACTTGAAGATCGAAAACTCCATTGATATTTTTCATTCGCGCATTGCAGATAGTACCTGTATTAATACATTTATACAAAACAATGTTAGTTCTATTTGAATATTTTACTTACAGTAGCTCACTCGGTTCTACTACTTATTATAAATTTTAGGTGCAGAAATCTCATTTAGGTTGGAATATGCTACAGACAACTTGGGAACAACTTCACTATACCAACAAAATCAGTTGACTTAATCAAAGGTTTCAAAGCCAAAAGATTCAAAATCTATAATGCAAATCCAGAACTCTTTAAATCTTTTAAAGGCACCGACCTTCAAGTTTCAGTCATGATCCTAAATGAACTCACTAATAACATCGCTACCAATCAAACCTTAGCCGACCAATGGGCCAAAACCAATGTTATACCTTTTTATTCACACACTATGATCCGTTACGTCCTTGTTGGAAACAAAATCCTTAGTAGCCCACCCAACATCTATCTTTTTAAGCCCTTTGTAGATAAAACTCCGCAAAGGTATCACAAGCAGTAAGCAGGGCAAATCCATTTTTGACCTTCTTGATTCAAAGTTTTTGATGCATTCTATTTTCTTACTAGATAAGAAGTCTTTTATAATGAGATAATGTAGGTTTCTTACTTGCAAATGAGATAAAAATGTCATTTATTTGATGAAAAATAAAAAGAATTATTGAATTTTAGTCGATTACATAACAAACAGCTCACATCCTTGCATATGAGTATCAATAACCAATTGATACTATTTTATATCAGATTTATACACTTTTATACCATATTGATACACTTTTTTCAAAAAAGAGAAGGGGAACCTATGCATGCATATAGAGTCTCTATACTCAATTGATACTCTTTTATTCCACATTGATACAATTTTTTTAAAAATAGAGAAAGGGGAAGCTATGCATGCACATACTGTTTCTATACCCAAGTGATAGTGTTTTATATCACTTTTATACCACATTGATATACTTTTATACTGAATTGATACACTTTTTAAAAAAAGAGCGAGGGGATCCTATGCATGTACATGATGTTCCTATATCTAAATGATACTATTTTATACCGTATTGATACACTTTTATAACAAGAGAGAAGAGGAACCTATGCATGCATATATAGTATATATACCACATAAATACCACATTGATACTCAATTGATACTCTTTTATACTTGATTGATACACTTTAATACAACATTCATACAGTATATATACCACATAAATACCACATTGATACTCAATTGATACTCTTTTATACTAGATTGATACACTTTAATACCACATTCATACAATATATATACCACATAAATACCACATTGATACTCAATTGATACTCTTTTATACTAGATTGATACACTTTTATACTACATTCATACAGTATATATACCACATAAATACACTTTTTAAAGAGGAAATCTGTGAAGCATATACAGTTGCTATGCGAAATTCATATAGTACATATAGTACATTCATACACCTTTTCAAATAAATAGAGAAAAATTTGTGCATGTTTTTGTTCAGTTTGTACATCTACAGTTTGTCTACCAAATTGATATAGTATATATATTAAATCGATACAGTTTTTGTGTAGAGTCATACCTTGATGTTGATTATCTATTGACCTTAAATTGAAATCTATGCCGGATTTCATAATGCTTCATTACGCTAGTTATTGTATTTTTATCCCAATACAATTGTCTTTCTTCAACATCCCAATGAAGAGGATCCATTATTATAGGCTTTGGCTTATCTTCCAAGTGTTCCTCAGAAAAATCTTCTTCAATGCCAGAAAAGTGATTTTCTTCAATAGGAATGTGATGAATCTGTATAGTATTTGATAATTCACCAGCTATAACTTCGACAGGGACGAGTGTTATACACAGTGGATACTCATTGATATCAAGACTTTTTTTCTTCATCTCTATATACAATTTTACACTCATGTCATTGTATATAGGCATTGACCCAGTCGTGATAATGTATTTGATGTCCAACAAACCTTTAGGTGAATCTATACTTAACTGCTTATACAATTCAGCAACAAATACATTGTAGGTAAAGTCTGAATTGAACAAAACTCCATTGATGATGAAATTCTAAAATTCAACCTCAGATATCCATTCACCTCCATATTTGATCATTATTGGTACTAAAACAGAAGTTGTAGCTATTATTTTGTATCAATTTTGAACAAATTTACAATGCAAAAAACTATATGAAGCTAATTCGATGCAGAATTTTAGAGATTTATATAAAAGTTTGTTGAATATAAAAGGTAAAGATGAGTATCAGAAAAGGTAATGAGCGGAGAATTAGGAGTTTGATTGGAAAGGAATTTGTGAATGAAAAGGAAAGAAGGTAAAGTTATATTTTGATGTTTTTGTATTTTTCGATTATATGTAGTGAAGCATACGCGAGTCACGAGTGGCTATTTACGAGGTTTTTAAATTTAGGTGCTACTTTTATGAAATTATTTTAGTTTTAGGTGTTATTTTTGTCTTTTCCTCTTTATAATAAAGGAATGGACAAGAATAGTAACTCGGCTAAAAGAATTGTTGTCGAGTGGCCATTGATTTTGAATTTCCAAAATATAGCCATTTAGGCCATTTTTTCCTACTGCCTTCATGTTTTATTTTTTGCTTTTAGCTACTTTTTTTAAATTGCTGCTACACTTTTTTAAAAAATTCATTGTTGCCTTCTTTTTCTAAAAAATCTGTCTTTTTTTCCACTGTTTTTTTCGCAACTCCATTTTAAAAAAAGAAGAAGCTATTCTTCTAATTGGTGTAATTTTTCTAACAATCAAATACGATTTTATAATATTGTAATTGTTGCTCTTCTTTTTTATCAATGAAATACAATATTTGATATCAAATACATGAATCTTTGATACCAAATACAAATACATATTTTATACAATAATTATATAAAAGTGTATCAATGTGATATAAAAGTGTATCAATGTGGTATAAAAGTGTATCAATTGAGTATAGAGACTGTATGTGTCAAATTGGGTCAAATGGCTAAAAAACGAAAATAAATTGGGGCGACTGGCTCCAATTGTCCACATTTTCAAATTGTGAGCCATTTTTTTTTAAGTGGTCAGCCCACGTCCTTCCCCTTTAAAATACCCGAAGAATAAAAGTAGTTTAGAGAATATTTTTAGCTGGTTCTTGCAATAGGATTTTTACTATACGACTCAGAATTCAAGAAAATCTCAAAGTATGATTTTTTTTTTTCATATCTACGGTGTAAACTCGAGAGCTCTGGTTAAAGGTGAAGGTACCCCAATCATGCCACAACCCATGTTGGTGGAACGTATTACTTCACTTTCTCTTAGTTCAAGCTATTTCTTAGGATTATTCATTTTTCACCACCCGAGGCCTCAGAAAGATGTTTTTTGTGTTTCACTTCTTCATGTCTTGGTTCACTGTCGTTCTTATGTCGCACAGAATTGAGAAGTCGAGGATTTTTTCTTATTTCTCCGGAAAAGTTTTTCAATGAAAACATGTACACAACTGGAGTTTACTTTTGGATAAGGGGATATTTGTCGAAAATAGTACTATCTGCTAAACTTTCCACAAAAATGTACAGATTTGGAGAAATTTTCATATGAATGTAACGTATATGAAGCATTTTAATTGTCTTTGGTCATCCCATTGACATTTATGCTTCATATGGAATAGGATCAAATTTATTCACGTACTTCGGAAAATTGCTTATATTTTTCCACCATCTAATTGTACGCTGTCGAAGAATATGCCCTCGCCGTTAGCCTTTGGATCACACACAGGCTTCCTCCTAACGTATGTAGGTCAGACGCAACAACTCAATCTGAACACAATATACCACAACATTTGCAAACAGGTACCGCAAGTATAGTACAACTCATGATTTGGAAGCAAGTATTCCTATTGAGAACTTCAGAGATTGAATGGACAAATACAAGATAACTACGACTAAAAACATCAAAAATGGAGGTGCAACTAGCATTTGTCTAAGATACAACTACTACATTAACCTCTTTTCACTTGTCTGCGGAAAAAGGGTCATCATTATCGCTCTAGCAATTGGCAGAAGTCCTAAAATAGCAATCTGCAGTTGATCTGAGGTGCTTGTCCTAACTGTGATTTGCCCGCTTTTCTTGCTGTTTAATCCGGCCCTAACAGCAATCTTGGAATTCCTTCCCACAGAGAACTGAGACTGCAGATTGCATCCCCATATGATGTCATTTCTCCATTTCATCAAAGAAAGACCAAGTGAACTTTGATCCTGGCCAATAGGGTAATCTTTCTCTCTCAGACGCAACTCTAAGTTGGCTCCATATGCTGCATTACCCTGAGACCTGATGGAGCCAGTACTTCCCACCACAACTAACTGTTTACCAATGGCAAATTGGTCCTCTAATTTCAATCCCGTCACTAAATTGTCACCCAAGAAAGTAATGGATATCCCCGCAGCTGTTTTATTTGTTTTCAGATTTTTCACTTTTGTTTCTCCTTTCAAAATGTACGCAAGCTGCTTTCCTACAGTTTGAATGTCGAACCCTACCATAGTTGATCCCTTTTCCCCCGTCTTTGCTGAAACAGATGAATCCAAGTGGATGCTGAACTCTTTCTTGTCCTTTGTGAGCTGAAGACCTATTGCTGCAGGAAACTGACCTGCAATGGCAAGGTGATCCTCAATGCTCACACCATCATATCCACAATCGTGGTCCCAACCCTGGGAGTCCAAAACAGGCCTAGCAAGAAGGTGAGACGAAGGTTCTAAAGACCGGTATCTATAAGTGGGATTGTCCCCATCAAACGAATTTGGGAGCACCATGTCGGGTAAAGGGATTGCTACTCCTGCTTGGCTCCCTGTTTCCTGGTCATTGCCTTCTTCCGTGTAATCACCCATCTCTGCCTTGCCTTTCTTCTTCATGTCCCAAATCTTTTTCAACTCCTCCCTCCATTGTTTCTTTTGAAGCAGCTTCACACGGTAATCATACTCATCAAAATATGCTCTTTTTTGCTCCTTGCTTAGCTTTGCAACTTGAGATTTCCTCAAAGGTTTGAAAGGTGGAAGGTCATCATAATCTTCAACTTCTTGGTTGGTATCAGATGAATATGCCAGCTCAATATCTGAGTCCATATCCTCACCAACTTGATTGTTAGAGACTTTAGGGTGAACGTTTGATTGTAACAGTGAAGATAAAAAGTACGGTAAAGGAAGTGAATGCATGGGGAAGCCAAAAAGCTTTCTGTGGTCATGAAGATCATGATCTTTCAAGATGGAATCTACTTCCGATAAAATCTTTATCGAGTAACACAGAAGCAGTAGCTGTGATCTCCAATTTTCTCCATTTGGGAGCAATATTTCTCCTTTGTCATTCTTTGGACCGACTGGGTGGTTTTCAACAAGACAAAATGGACGAGTCATCAGCCCAGCATTCCTCATATGTGGATCACCTATGGAGTGGTCAATCAACTGTTGAATGGTACGGGAGCACTGAGCAACAAACATTTCATAGCTTACAGGATATCCTGAGGGTCCATCTGGAGGACTTGAAGCAGCATGTGTCAGGGTAACTATGGCATTACGCCATATTGATGGACCAAGATAACTGCTGATGGACTTCAACAAAGGTAGATCACCGAGATATCTAGACTGTGTGTCAATGCGGTCAACATAGAGGACTACATCAGGCCTGTATTTCTTCATATATTTCTTTATGGACAGCAAAGTTCTCCGGTTAATGGATTGCTCCGGCAGGGAAGATCTGAAACCAGGAGTATCCAAGATGTTCAATGTAACTCCATCCAGTTGCCCACTTATCTCCTTCACTTTGGTTGTGGCAGGTACAAATGCATCTACCATTGATCTGGCTTCGCCAAAGATAGAGTTTATTGTTGCACTCTTACCAACTCCTGTTTTACCAATAACCAGGATATTCAGAGAAAAATTCGAACTGTCTGTATCCTCTGCTTCTAACTCCAAAGCTACCTTCTGGGCGGAGTCAAGGCTCCATGCTTGAGAGGCTGATTTCCCTGCAGTGCGAGCTAACCAGTATAAGACCTGTGCAGCTATGGAATCTTCAGGAGACCGGTTTAGCATGTGGATGAGACGCAAAAATTTTACCCTTAACTGTTGTAATTTCTCAAGCTTTTTCTTTTCTTCATCACTCAAAATTCCTTCTGATATACCTTCAGCCTTACTCTCAGTTAAGGGAAACTTATCTGCATTGGTTAGTTGAGGAGGTCTAGACGAGTGAAATGTGGATCCCGAGCTATTAGGAAGCTCCAGTGTAAAAACCCGTGTACCATCAGCCGATGGAATAGTAATATTTCTTCCTTCAGGTCCAACACCGGCAGCAGCCCTCAGCAGTGCAGCCAGTGCTTCTGCATCAAACATCTCATTCTCTTCACTTTCTTCGTCTGTATCTACCTGTTCATCTGAGTCTGTCACAATCTCACCATCAACCTTTGGTAAATGACCTTGAGAAACCTCTCCGTCATAGTTGGCAGTGGCTATTTGTTGGTCCATCTGACCAATGATAAGTTTCATACCACCTGATCCATCAAAGTTCAAACTTTCATCATTTTCATGTAAGAATGGAACTTCTTCATTTTTGAACAATTTGACTGGATCAATGTCTTTGCAGTTGATTTCTACATCTGGATTTAAACAAGCCTCTGTGTGTTGTGTTTCATCTGATATCTTAGGTTGATCACCTTCAACTGTGGAGGACCAAGTTACATCTGATGAAGAGCTTGCACTAGAATATACTTGCTCTTCAGGTGGTGGCAGTACTGAAATTTCAGTGCACTCCAAGCTTTCAGTTTCGCTATCCTGACAATCACTACCTTGATAAATCTCACCCTCCTTACTTTCTGATTTCTGACTGTCCCCAGAAGATCCAGTAAGTAAGGTGCCGCTGTTTCTAGAGTTCAATTCATCAGCTCCAAACTTTGATACTCCATTTTCCTCCCTTGGACTGATGTAAGCAGTATCAGAAGGCTTAACATCACGAAACGAATCTGCACTTTTTGCCTCTAAGCTACTATCAAGAATTTCACTTTCTTCTGCTAAAAGCTTTTCATCCTTATCCAACTCCTGTCCCAACAAAGTAGATTCATTACTTGCAACCTGAAGCACAACTTTTCGTCCTTCAAAAGTATCATTGGCCTCACCACCCTCCGTTATGAAATTCTGAACAGTGCCAATTTCAGCTTTATTCTCTTCTTTACTGATCAAGTCCTCTACCATCTCAGATTGTATCACATTCTCAGACTCCCATTCATCCTCCGAAACATCAGATATTCTAACTTTGGGAGCACTATCTAACCTCTCCAACACCACTGCATTTGGAATTCTAAAAACACCTGAAACATCATTGTCTTCTTGAACACCAGTGCTCAAGTATTCATCACCTTCACTGTCCCAGGACAATGGTGCAATTGGTATGCCTCGAGTTGCACCATCAAGAACTCTAGTTCCCTCATCGGAACTATCTTTATCCGACCCCTCCATGGATTTCCCTGTATCTAGCTCATGTTCCCCATCACTATATTCATCATTTTCCCTATGCACAACGAAAGGTCTATCACTATATCCATCAATGTTTTCGGCATACAGGTCAGTTAAAAAAGACCTAGAGTCATCATAATAATCCCCTACACCACTACTACTACTACCTCGTTCAACAACTTCTTCTGGGCTTTTCACAAATGGTCTAAAATGAGTTTTTTCAAGATTTTGGTCATCTGGGTCAGACGCAAATGGCCTTTCAGAAGCAGTGTCAAAGTCATCGTCACCACTAACAAAGCCTCCTTCAGCGTCACTACTACTACCATAATAACTGCTACTGTTGTTTTGTCCATTAGCTGAAAGAGAGTATTCAAAGTCAGAAGAATCATCAATAGTAAGAGGAGCTCTAATACCTGTTGCAGGTGGGCTCCCTTGTGTTGTTGAAAGCGGAACACCATAAGTCTTTGTGTCCATGGTGACAACCGATAATATTTTCTTTAGTCCCCTTAAGTAGAACACAAAATGGGTAACAAGAAAAGAAGGTTAAATGGGGGGTTAGGCTAGGGTTTGGTTCAATTTTTGGGTTTTTCTAAGATTGGTGTTTTGTGTTTGTTGTTGTTGGTGGTGAATGAGCACATGATTGGTAGGGGTATTATAGTGGTTGGAGAAGATTACACATAAAACATAAACCAATGGCGATAAGACTGACGCCTTGTACACCTCTTTTCCCCTTTAAATTTCAAACCTTCTCCTCCATTTTACTTCTTTTTTTCTTGCCAAATTTCCTAATTTAATTTTTTATTTTATTTATTTTTTTTATTAATTAAGAAGGAACAATTTTTTCTCATATTTTACCTTTTACATTAATTACTTTTTCTTCAAATTAAAATGTAAACCTTATTTAATAGGGTGTTATTAATTACTTTTCTTAATCAATTTGTTATCTCAATTTGGGAAAGATAATTTGGGACGGAGAGAGTACCCTATTACTCCCGAACTATATCCAAAATAGCTAAGACATAACTCAACTTAAAGGGGGTCCTATTACCCCTCTGAACTAATTAAAAGTGTAATTTTGACATTCTTAGTACCTACATGGCACACACGTGTGCCTACGTGGATCCTTCAGTGTGTTGTGTCACGTATATGTCACGTAGGCACTAAGAGTGTCAAAATTAAACTTTTAATTAGTTCGGGAATAATATGACCCCCTTTAAATTGAGGTGTGCTTTAAGTTGAGGTGCTTCTCTTTCGTTTTGAGTATATTTCAGGGGTAATAGGGTATTATATCTATTTTTTCTTTGGCATGTACTTTTGTCCCATATTAATTGTCCATTAAGTTATAACAAGTTACTATAATTTATATCAAATTATTTATTTATTTATTTCATTTTATTTTACTTGAGTTTTTCAATTAATTGTCCAATTTATAAAATTAATTTTTTATCATATTTAATCTTTTATAATTTTAATATTAAATAGCTAAATAAGATAGTAGTAGTTAAATTTAGAATTTCAAAATATTATTCATAAGAATAATTTAATAAAAGGCATCTTTATTTAAAGTTTTCTTAATAAATGTGTGAAATCAACAACATACACTAAAATAAAACGGAAAGAGTTATATCAAGTTGAATTGATTAAATCTTTCATTTTACCACTGCAATTTAATATTTGTTGAAAGCCTTAACAAGTTTCTACTCCGGTCGCTTCAAAACAGTTCATTCTTATAGACTATAGTCTTGACATTCTCCTTGGGCAAGTATTTATTAGAATTTTTTTATTTATTTATTAAATTTGTCTTATTAATTATGTCTTGAAAATATAAATTTGTGTATATACATTATATATAATCATTTAATAATAAAAATAGTATTGAAAGAGCATAATAAAGTTCTCATAATTTTATAAATGAAATAATTAAACTAAAACAAATATTTTTAATAAGAGAAACAACTAAAGTGAAAGAAAGAAAGAAAGTTTCAAGAAAAATCTTTGTCTAAGGAATATATAAAAAATTAGTAAAACTATTTATGTTGCTTATGATTTCCAAAAAAAAATGTAGTAACATGAGATCAAGGGAGTATTATTATATAGCTAGCGAATAAATCCGTGCTTCATGTGGTAAAACATTTCTTTTTATAAATTAAGTCAAAAAATATTATATTAAATAAAAATGTATATTATAAATCATATACCAATATTTATATCTTTGCTCCGAGAAATCGAGAGAAAATACAAATTAAAATTTTAAATCAAATATTTTAGGATAAAACTACGTAAAGAAAATATGAAAAGTTTGTCGATAATCCTTTTTAATTGGATGAAAAAATTTGTGTAACGTACCCTTCCTATTTAAATGTTGTTCATAAATAATATTAGTAGTTATCATGATTATGATAATAGAAACAGTAAATAGAAGTACATGTTACCATAATTTGAGGCTTTTGGTATTGTTAGTTAATTTCATTTCAGTTATGATATTAATAATAACTATTAGTAATTGTATTTGGGGTGAATCTTTAAAATAAAAAAGGTGAAAAGAGGGAGAACAAAATTAGAAAGGCATAAATTGATTTGTTATTATAAGGAAAGTATCACACCACACCATTAAGTCCATCAATTTCGATCCTCTGCTAATGAATTTTTAGGTATTTCATGAATAAATAACAGTGATTTAACCTTTAACGGTCAAAATTGAAACCTAACATAATAGTATATATACATTATTTTTTTAGAAAAAAATTATACTTACAACCTGAAATAAAAATTTAAATTGATAATGTTTTATTAATAAAAGAGTTAGTAATGTCTTTGCTCTATTTCGTTATGTATTGAAAGAATTTGCCGAGATAAAAACTATACATAATGAAGAAATTTAATTGAACACTAATTGTATAATCAAAAGGAATCTAGAGTATCACTCTTTTTACATGTTTTTTCGATTAACTGCATGCTATCTGTTTATTCACTATAGAGAGAACTTATTCAACACATTCTTTATTATACAATTATGGACAATTAGTTAGTAAAATTAGGCTGAGATTGGTGGGGCTTTGGGTTCTAGGTGACAAAACAATTTTAAAATGAAGTGTATGTGACACAAATCTTAATAATTGAGTGGAGGTGACAATTATTTTACTAAGAATTAAGAAAGTAAGAAAATTTTGAAAATAACCCACAAATTTTTTTAATTTACACTTTGATCCAATGTAAAACCTAATATAACTAGAAATGGAGGAAAAAAAGACATGTTTCTCTCTCTTCTCATTTATTGGAGTTTTCTCTCTCTTCGTGATTTTTGTTGTTCATTGTTGTTGTTGGTTTATTCATCATCTTCTTCCTCATTATTATCATCTTGTTCTTCGTTATCATCTCTTCTTGTTCATCATCATCATCTTTTTGTTGTTGAACATTTTGTTACCGCTACTATTGCTACTTGATCAAATTTTTTTAGGTCAAATTTTATTCGTATATCACTTGGGAATTACTTATAGGTGATTTTAGTAAGTAAAATTATAATTTTTAGTTGAATTTCTCATCTGGGTGTATCTGCTACTGCTGTTTTTTCAACAGTAGATAAAACATGTAACGTGAATCCAACAGATGAGTATCTGTTGCACAGATGAGAAATCTGTTACAACATATTGACTAATCTGTTGCAACATATATGAGTAATTTGTTGCAACATATATGACTAATCTATTGCAACAGATTACTCATCTGTTGGATTTGTATTATAATGTTGTAACATGAATCCAACATATGGGTCATCTGTTGTAACAGATTAGTCATATGTTGCAACAGATTACTCACTTGTTGCAATAAATGACTCATTTATTGGATTCTTGTTGCAAGTTCTATCCATTGTAGCAATAGCAAATATACCAAATAAAAAATTCAACAAAAATCATAATTATACTTACAAAATCACCTATGAAGTAATGTCCAAGTGATATACGAACAAAATTTGACTTAAAAAAAATTCTAAAAATTTCAACAAGGGCACAACGAATAAGTGAAACACATGAAAAATTTCATGAAACTGGTAAAGAAGACAAAAATAGTGTATCATACATCAAATGCAATAGGATCGAGGGGACAAACGTTTGAGTTCTCCTAAAAACATTTAAGTTCCCTAGTATTCTAATTGCTTTCTAATGGATAACTCATCTATTATAACAGATTTTTTATCTGTTTGATAATTTTCAATAGATGAATCATCTGTTGCAACATGTTAGTCATCTGTTGATTCAAATTAAGCAATTATTAGTAATAACTAAATTGATTTAACTAAAATTAAAGATAAGTCTTTAAGACAATGGGACAAACATTTGAGTTCTCCTAAAAATGTTTGAATTCCCTAGTATTTTAATTATTTTCCAACAGATCACCTATTTGTTGCAATAAGTTAGTCATCTGTTGCAATAAATACTTATAATAAGTTAGTCATTTATTGATTCAAATTAAATAATTATTAATAATAATTAAATTGATTTAACTAAAATTGAAGACAAGACCTTAGACAAGGGGGAAAACGTTTGAGTTCTCCTAAAAAACATTTGAGCTTTAGTATTTTAAATTGCTTTTCAACACATATTTTGTCCATTTAGTAATTTCCAACAGATGAATCATATATTGCAACAACTTAGTCATCTGTTGCAATAGATGTCTATATCTGTTTGATAATTTTCAATAGATGAATTAGTTGTTGCAACAAGTGAGTCATTTGTTGCAACAGATGTCTATATCTGTTTGGTCATTTCCTACAGATTACTCATCTGTTGTAACATATTAGTCATCTATTGATTCACATTAAGTCAGTATTAGTAATAACTAAATTGATTATTAAAATAAAATATGATTTAATAAGTTCAATTACAGTTTCAATTAATCTCATGGTAATTACACGATCAACTAAGTATGTTCGTCCCGAGTAGAGTGATCAATTGACCAATTTTATTTGAAATGATTCAAACTAAGTCATCATTAGAAATAACTATATTGATTTAACTAAAACTAAAGATGAATTAGTAAGCCCAATTAGATTTCAATTAATTTCATAGTAATTTCATGATCAATTAAGTGTTTCGTACTGAGTAGAATGATTAATTGATAAATTTTATGTGAAATAATTCAAATTAAACCATTGTTAGAAATAACTACATTGATTTAACTAAAATTAAAGATGAATTAGTAAGTTCAATTATGATTTCAATTAATCTCAGTAATTAAATGATCAATTAAGTGTTTCATCCTTAGTAGAATAATTAATTGATCAATTTTATTTTAAATGATTCAAATTAAGCCATTATTAGTAATAACTATGTTGATTTAACTAAAATTAAACATGAATTAATGAGTTCACTCACAATTTCAATCAATCTCATCATAATTACATGATTAACTAAGTATATTCGTCCCGAGTAGAGTGATCTTGCACAATTTTATTTGAAATAATTCAAATTAAGATATTATTAGTAATAACTAAATTGATTTAACTAAAATTAAAGATAAACTTACAATTTCAATTAATCTCATAGTAATTAAACTATCAACTAAGTGTATTCGTCATGATTAGAGTGATCAATTGACCAATTTTATTTGAAATGAATCAAATTAAGCCATTATTCGTAATAACTAAATTGATATAACTAAAATTAAAGATGAATTGATAAGTTCACTTACAATTTCAATTAATCTCATAGTAATTACATGATCAACTATGTGTATTCGTCTCGAGGAGAGTGATCAATCGACCAATTTTATTTCAAATGATTCAAATTAAGTCATTATTAGTAATAAATAAATTGATTTTGACTAAATTAAAGATGAATTGATAAGTCCACTTACAATTTCAATCAATGTATTCGTCCTTAATAGAATGATCAATTGATAAATTTTATTTAAAATGATTCAAATTAAGCAATTATTAATAATAAATAAATAAATTTAACTAAAATTAAAGACAAGACCTTAGACAAGGGGACAAATATTTGAGTTCTCTTAAAAACATCTAAGCTTTAGTATTTTAAATTATTTTCCAACATATATCCTATATGTTTGATAATTTTCAATAGATGAGTCATCTGTTGCAACAACTTAGTTATTTGTTGCAACAGATGTCTATATTTGTTTGATAATTTTCAATAGAAGAGTCAACAGGTTAGTCATCTGTTTCAACATATGTCTATATCTGTTTGATCATTTTCAACAGATGTCTTTATCTGTTTGGTCATTTCCAACAGATGTCTTTATCTGTTTAGTCATTTTCAATAGATTACTCATCTTTTGCAACATGTTAGTTATCTATTGATTCATATTAAGCCATTATTTTAGTAATAACTAAATTTATTTAACTAGAATTAAACATGAATTGATAAATTCAATTACAGTTTCAATTAATCTCATGGTAATTACACGATCAACTAAGTGTGTTCGTCCTAAATACAGTGATCAATTGACCAATTTTATTTGAAATGATTCAAACCAAGCCATAATTAGAAATAACTATACTGATTTAACAAAAATTAAAGATGAATTAGTAAGTTGACTTACAATTTCAATTAATTTTATAGTAATTACATGATCAACTAAGTGTTTCGTCTTAAGTAGAATGATCAAATGACCAATTTTATATGAAATAATTAAAATCAAGCAATTATTAGTAATAATTAAACTAATTTAACTAAAATTAAAGATGAATTGATAATTTTAATTACGATTTCAATTAATCTCATAGTAATTACATAATCATCTAAGTGTATTCGTCTTGAGTAAAGTGTTAATTGACCAATTTTATTTAAAATGATTCAAATTAAGATATCATTAGTAATAACTACATTGATATAACTAAAATTAAAGATGAATTGATAAGTTCAATTACAATTTCAATTATTCTCATATTAGTTACACGATCATCTTAGTGTGTTCGTTCTGAGTAGAGTGATCAATTGACTAGTTTTATTTGAAATGATTCAAATTAAGCGATTATTAGTAATAACCAAATTGATTTAATAATTACAATTTTAATTAATCTCGTGGTAATTACATGATCATTCAAGTGTATAACTATCACGACTCAAATCCTATTGGGGCAGACTGGCACCCGTAACCGAGGAGGCCCGAGAGAACCAGCTCATAACCTTATACTTCCCATGCATACCTCTATGACAACCCGAAATTCAGACAGCATCATGTCACATATAAAAGGAAAGAATCACCTGTATAAGCTCGAGCACACATATATATGTATACACAATACTTGGCCGTTGGAGCCATCACGTCTATTATCAAAACACCACCTTGACTGTACATTAGGTCTACCAAGCCTCTAGATAATACACAGAGTTTAACTAAGGTCGGGACACACCCCGCCATATAACTAACTTCTATACAATACCAAAAGTGACTGGATATGACACGGAAAGCCCCGAAGCAAACTGGAGCTCACCAAAAGCAGCTGGATATCCTGGCTCCTACTTGTGCGGTGTATGAGCTGATGTACCTGTGCCTGCAGCATAAAATGCAGGTCCCCCATGGAGGACGTCAGTACGAAATATGTACTGAGTATGTAAGCTGTAGATAATCACATA
>NC_061111.1:179060246-179072891 GCF_002878395.1 Capsicum annuum
AGGAATAACTACAATGATATAACTAAAATTAAAGATGAATTGATAAGTTCAATTACGATTTCAATTATTCTCATATTAATTAGACGACCATCTTAGTGTGTTCGTTCTGAGTAGAGTGATCAATTGACTAATTTTATTTGAAATGATTCAAACCAAGCCATTATTAGTAATAGCCAAATTGATTTAATAATTACAATTTCAATTAATCTCATAGTAATTACATGATCATTTAAGTGTATAACCTATTGCAACAGATGAATCATTTGTTGAAACTTATCAAATAGATATACACATATGTTGTAATAGATTAGTCATCTGTTGTAATAAATGTCTTTATCTGTTGGTCATTTCTAACATATGACCAATCTGTTGCAACATATGACTTTATCAGTTTGTTATTTCTAACAGATTATTAATCTGTTGCTATAGGTGACTAATATGTTGCAACAGATATCTTTATCTGTTTGTTTATTTTCAACATATTACTCATCTTTTGCAACATCTTAATCATCTATTGATTCATATTAAGTCATTATATAGTTAGAATTAAATTGATTTAACTAGTATTAATAATTTCAATTATTGTTTCAGTTAATATCATGGTAATTACACGATCAACTAAGTGTGTTCGTCCTGAGTAGAGTGATCAATTGACCAATTTTATTTGAAATGATTCAAACCAAGCCATAATTAGAAATAACTATATTGATTTAACTAAAATCAAAGATGAATTAGTAAGTTCACTTACAATTTCATTTAATTTTATAGTAATTACATGACCAACTAAGTGTTTTGTCTTAAATAGAATGATCAATTGACCAATTTAACTTGAAATAATTAAAATTAAGTAATTATTAGTAATAACTAAATTGATTTAACTAAAATTAAGGATGAATTGATAATTTAATTATGATTTCAATTAATCTCATAATAATACATGATCATCTAAGTGTATTCGTCTTGAGTAAAGTGTCAATTGACCAATTTTATTTGAAATAATTCAAATTAAGACATTATTAGTAATAACAACATTGATTTAACTAAAATTAAAGATGAATTGATAAGTTCAATTACGATTTCAATTAACATGTTGCAATAGATGAGTAATCTGTTAGAAAAGATCAAACAGTTAAAGATATTTGTTGAAAATGACCAAACATATATAGACATCTGTTGCAACAGATGACTAACCTGTTGCAATAGCTAACTCATCTATTGAAAATTATCCAACAAATATAGACATCTGGTGCAACAGATGACTAAATTGTTGCAACATATGACCCATCTATTGAAAATTATTAAATAGACAAGATATATGTGAATTCAGAACCAAAATGAGCAACAGAATTTAAAAAGTGACCAAAATAGGTCACCTATTTAAAAAGTTACCAAAATAGGCTTTGTAATAATTTATTATGTTTTCTATTTTTTTTTAACGGTCAACTAACGGAGTTGACTTTTACAAATAACATAAGAATTTCTTACGTTTTATATTTTTTTTGTAAAACGTAAGAAATTCTTACGTTTTATAACAAAAAAATGTAAGAATTTCTTACGTTTTACACGATGTCTGAGGAAAAAAATGCAGTGAATTATCAAATTAATTAAAAAGATACTAAAAAATGAGTTGTTCAATATAACAAAAAGTTACGTTCTTAACTTTTTATAGCAGTGGTCCCTCACCCACAATTCCTTTTTCCACAAATGTCCCATCACTTCTACTTTTTCCTCTTTTTACATATGATAATTATGAATTTTTTGATTATTTAAATTTATTTATATTTTACATGTAGTTCAAATAATTTATTTTTTCTCTATGTAATAAATTTTTACGTTTTACATAAAAAATTAAAAAAATAGAAGTATCAATTACCTCATTAACTTAACAATTTTCTTATATTTATTCTATATAAAAAAAAAATAATCACTTCTATCCTTAATTATTTGATTTCTCTCTAAAAAAATTATACTTTTGAGTTTTCCTCTACTCTAAAATAGTGAAATGTTGAATTATCATCGATCAAATATGCTACTACATACAAGAATTATATTTTTTTGGTGTGTTAAAAATATGAAATTAATTTTTTCGATAGTGATTCATCGTAGTTTTCGATTAGTGTTTCGATTAGGATATTGAGGAGACTCACATGCACAAAATACGTTTCATATTATAATTAATGGAGTAAAAAATCACAATTTAATTTAGGAACACTCCTAAATTAATATAAGAAAATATATTTTTTAGGAACACTCCTAAAAAAATATAATTCTTGTATATAACAGCATGTTTGATCGACGGTAATTCAACATTTCACTATTAGGGAGTAGAGAAAAACTCAAAAGTATAATATTTTTAAAGAGAAATTGGATAATTAAGGATAGAAGTGATTATTTTTTTTTATATAGAATAAATATAAGAAAATTGTTAAGTTAATGAGGTAATTGATACTTCTTTTTTTTATTTTTTTTTATGTAAAACGTAAAATTCTACTATAAAAAATAAATTATTTGAACTACATGTAAAATATAAATAAATTTAACCGATAAAAAAATTCATAATTATTATATGTAAAAAGAGGAAAAAGTAGAAGTGATGGGATATTTGTGAAAAAGGAATTGTGGGTGGGGGACCACTGCTTTAAAAAGGTTAAGAACACAACTTTTTGTTACATTGAACAACTCTTTTTTTAGTACCTTTTTAATTGATTTGACAATTCATTCTATTTTTTTCCTCGGTTATCATGTAAACGTAAGAAATTCTTACGTTATATATATATATATATATATATTTTTTATAAAACATAAGAATTTCTTACGTTTTACAAAAAAAATGTAAAACGTAAGAAATTCTTACGTTTTTGTAAAAGTCAACTCCGTTAATTGACCATTAAGAAAAAAGTAGAAAACGTAATAAATTATTACGTTTAGCCTATTTTGGTAACTTTTTAAATAGGTGACCTATTTTGGTCACTTTTTTTATTCTGTGGCTCATTTTGGTTCCGAGTTCTATGTGTTGAAAAACACTTTAAAATACTAAAGCTCAAATATTTTTAGGAGAACTCAAACATTTGTCCCCTTGTCTAAGGTCTTGTATTAAAGACTTGTCTTCAATTTTAATTAAATTAATTTAGTTATTATTAATAATTGCTTAATTTGAATAAACAAATGACTAACCTGTTATAAACATCTGTTGCAATAGATGACTAACTTGTTGCAATAAATAGATAATCTGTTGGAAAATAATTAAAATACTAGGGAACTCAAATATTTTTAGGAGAATACAAATGTTTGTCCCATTGTCGTAGAGACGTCTTTAATTTTAGCTAAATCAATTTAGTTATTACTAATAATTGCTTAATTTGAATCAATAGACGACTAGCATGCAGATGATTCATCTGTTGAAAATTATCAAACAGATAAAAAATCTGTTGTAACAGATGGGTCAACTATTAAAAAGCAATTAAAATATTAGGAAACTTAAACGTTTTTAGGAGAACTCAAATGTTTGTCCCCTTGATCCTTTTGCATTTGATGTATGGTATATTATTTTTGTCTTTTTACCTGTTTCATGAAATTTTTCATGTGTTTTACTTATTCATTGTGCCTCTGTTGAAATTTTTTTAAAAAAATTTTGGTCAAATTTTATTCGTATATCACTTGGACATTACTTTATAGCTTATTTTGTAAGTAAAATTATAATTTTTATTGAATTTCTTATTTGGTGTATTTGTTACTGCTACAGTGGATAGAACCTACAACATGAATCCAATATATGAATTATCTATTGCAACAAGTGAGTAATCTGTTGCAATGTATGACTAATCTGTTGCAACAGATGACCCATATGTTGGATTCATATTACAACACTATAAAATAAATCTAATAGATGAGTAATCTGTTGAATTAGATTAGTCATATATGTTGCAACATATTACTAATTTGTTGCAATAAATTAGTCATATATATTGCAACAGATTACTCATTTATTGCAATAAATTAGTCATATATGTTGCAACAGATTAGTCATATATGTTGCAATATATTACTAATCTGTGCACAGATTAGTCATATATGTTGCAACAGATTACTAATCTGCACAACATATTAGTCATATATGTTGCAACAGATTACTAATCTGCGCAACATATTAGTCATATATGTTGCAACAAATACTCATCTGTTGGATTCACGTTACATGTTTTATCCATTATTAAAAAACAACAATAGCAGATACATTCAGATGAGAAATTCAACTAAAAAATAACAAACATTAAAAAAAATAACAAAAAGCATAAAAAAATAACAAACACCAACAAATCAAGTTCCTCATTTCGTCGTAACTTAAAAGTCCTAATTTTTTACTTGTGAAAATCGAAAAGAAACGATGAAGAACTCGAAGTTGTTGTCGCCGAAGAATGTTGTCACGTCGACTGACGGTTGAAAGTAAAAAAGGAACGGGCAAGAACTCAAAACTATTTGTTGCCAGAGGTTGAAGTTGCACAAGATTGAAGGGAGAAATTTGAAACGTTGTTGGTTGGGAGAAGTTAAAGAGAGAAGCTATCGAGAGAAAGAGAGAAGAGAGAGAGATTGATTTGCAGAGGGAGGGAAGTTTTGTGGGTGTGGGTTAATTTGTATTTTTGAAAAGATTAAAAAGTTTAGAAAATATTAATCAAGTCCACAATTAACCTAATCAAGTTTTTTAATTATGTTTTGACCCTTTAAATTGGTCAATGTCATCAATCCTTCATTCAAGACTTAAAAGACATCTTTCCTTCAATTTTCTCGATATTCGTGGAATAGCGACTAAAATAATACATTCGAGGACACATGAAAAGAGAAAATAAATCTAATCAAAGAGTGACTGTCGGGATAGAAATGATACAGAATTGATTTCTTAAAGGAAATTGTAAAGCAGAATTAAATGGAAATATAATATTGATCTGAAAATATTAGAAAAAATTTATAGTAAAAAAGAAAAATGAACTGCGAGGAAAAATCTATTAGATTACATTTTTTACTGTAAGAATTTGACCAATAAAAAATTTGATATTTTCAAATTTTAGAGAGGTCCTCAAACAACGTAGAAAAGTTGTAGGCATTGTTTAAGGCGGATGCTTGACAATGATCGGCATAATTGTTCTGAAATCCTTTTCCATGAATGACTATCTTTAATGTTTCTTGCAAGAGCCCGAATTAACAAAATTTCAAAATTATATAATAATAAATTTAGTATAGTCCCAATAACGAAGTATAGAGTGCATGCAGACTTCACCTCTTCAAATAATTTTTTTTTAAAAAAATCTTGTAATGTGAAAATTTTAAAAATAGAGAAATTATATTTAACAGATCTTACATCAATGCCTTTTTGCATATACACGATATCATAGATTTGCCATATTTGTACTCCTACATAAGATCAAAAACTACGCAATAAAATAAAAAAAGAATTAAGAATGTATGAGTACCTAATTTATCTCCGAGCAGCAACATCAAACACTTTACACTGTTTTCATACTTCTCCAGTTGTACAAGCACGAAAAATTGCGCCGCACATACCCCTACATAGAGTTGAAGATTTGTTTCCACTTGTGAGAGCAACCAAAATCAATAAGTATGACAAAATAAACTACTAAAATTCTGCTTTATTATGTATATACCTGAAATTAAAGATGACAGAGAATAAGTAAAACTTCAAAAATTTGATAAAAAATGTGAAAGACATGGAGTATTATGTAATCTTAACATATTACTTCATTCTACCTGACGCTTACATTAGAATTTCATGCGTGGAGATAAATTTAAAAGGAGTCACACCATAAAATTTCTCAACAAAATACATGAAATATAATTCTGAAAACTATAGGACTAAAAATAAGATGTGTACAAATGTGAAGAGATAAAAGGTTCGTACTTATTAAATAAGGAAATGACACGGAAATGGGAAGAAAAAACCATTCTTTCTGAAGGAAGAATTTACCATTTATAAAATGAATTAACAATCTCAAATAAATCACAAAAAAAGATAAATTTGAATGCTGGCCTTAGAGGTATGCCAAGCAGATCTCTAAGCCTCTTTTATGTATACTAGATGATGTATTCTGTGCAATGCACGGGCTCAACATTTTTCTTGTTTAATAATATTTCATGAGTTATTGTTAATTAAACATCTTATAAACCTTTAAAATGAGAAAAAAATATAAACATTCTTTTTGTGTTATGACAAAAAAGAAACAACTTTTCATATATTATTTTTCTTTTTCATTATGTTTATTTATTTATGAGATCTTAGTAATATTTCAGAATTATCAATCAGTTTTTAATAATACTTATTAAATTTGGCACTTTTCATGATAATTTATAGTATATTAATTTTTTTAACCTGGTTTATAATATTATTATGTAGGTTTTAAATTTTTTATTGTTTTTAAAAGAGCTGTACACCACTAAATTTAAAATTTGATCAAATTATCCTAAAAATATTATTTATAACATAATTTCTTGTTAAATTTAAAATATATAGCTATACTTTTTTAGTATTTTCAATTTTTGTAAAAATTTTAGTTCCTTTATAATAGAAATTATTTATCTTTCATATTTTTCTCTCGTTTCATTTCTTTGTTTATTGAAAAAATTCTTAATTATATATTCAGGTACTTTGAATTTATGTAACATTGAATTTTTAGTGAATCAGAAAAATCATCAAACTAAATTTGATCATAGATGAAGTAGTATAATGATACTTCTCATGCTACATATATAAAATGATTATATATTTTTCAAAATCTTTTTTGAAATTATTATCAAGTAGTGTATTAAAAAGGGAGGTCTTTTCATATACAATTTGAGAGTATTTTAACATTTTATTACAAAATAATAACTTGGAACAAAATTTTATAATTCTTTTGATTGGATAGTTGCCAACTAAATGCAACTATTGAAATTCAAAACTTGTTAAAATGATATTAATTTGAAATAGTATAATAAACATTAAATTGTGGATTACTTTGAGAATTTTCTTTTGGGTTATATATCTAAGATGAGAAGCGAGAAGTAGTGCATTTTAAAGAAGAGAGAAAAAGATTGAATGGAAAATGGAGTCCACAAAAAGAGATGGATTTTGGATGGTGAATTTGTTTTGTGAAATGACTATAATGCCCTTGGTCGTCCCATAACTCACTCTTCTATATAATTATTAATATATAGATCATACAACGACTAGTTCTTTTGCCCTTTTTGGGCTCTTTCCAAAATATTTTTTTTTAACTATGCTTCAATTAGTGGGTAAATTTTTAGAGTCGATGGACAAGAACATGCTTAAAATATTTTGATATTTTAATTTGATATTTAAACTAGTAGGTGTGAGATTTTACTTAAATTATTAATTATTTATCGAAATTCTCATTAATTCTCAATTGTCCTTATCCTACCTGAAATATCACCATTATTCATGTAGGAACAGTGAACAGTTGATATTCAGATGTATTTCGATGAACATTTATCGATTTTTCATGTAGATGAAACTCACACACCTAATAGTTCATGTATGTTATTGACCCCCAAATCTTAAAGTGAAAATTTCATTTATATACAAAAAATTAAATAGTTTACAAAAAAAGATAAATACCATAAATCCCAAACTTTAGATAGTTAATTACCATCTCTCCCGAATTTGTTATTTAGTTTTTCTCTCTCCCAAATTTTTAATGTTCATATACATTGCTCTACGTTGTTATACATTATAGTTTATATATATAATTGAACCGCTTTTACCTTATTTAAGAAAAATAAATCAACCGCCTTTAATTTGTTATGCAATTAACACCACTTATTAAAATTGTGATTAATGGCACCTTAAGATCAGTAACAATATTTCAATTTCAAAAAATTTGAAATAGAATACAAATTTCATTCATCAAAATTTCTCTGTTTTCCTAACCAATTACGCTTATTCCTGAAGCTTTGATTTTCGTCAAAATTTATCAACAATATGAATATCGCAATTCTCTTAAGGCATTTCAGTATTTGGCAATCCGAAATACTATATGAATGCTGTCATGTCCTATTTTTATCAAGGTTAAACAAAACACGACTTATGGACTCTAAAAGAATTGAAATTTCGTACAGAGTCGCCACCTAATTTTGAAGGAAAATAAGAAAACCTATTTATTTGTTAACATTGTGATTTATGTTTTAGTCTATGAAACCAATTTAGATTTCAAGTAAGGGCTCAAATTATCTCCAAAGGGAAGAGGTTAGGCACCCTTTAGGATCCACAAATGTGGTACTCGGCTAGATTAAATTTATCAAAGAGGGAGGAGGTAAGAAATTAAATTTTGAAAAATTTAAGTATTCAAAATAAAGTAAAATATGTATGTATATTAAGTATAAATCTATTGTTATAAAGATATGTATAAAAATGTATAAGATACATGTGAAATAAAAAAATATTTTATAATGTATGAGAAGAAAAGTATCTTTGATGTGCCATGAAAGGAAAAGTATTTTACAAATAATATTTTTTACTTGATTAAAATTGCGGAGAAAAGTAAAAATTCGTTTGAGAAGAAAAAGCTACACAATATTTATAATATAAATGTATGGATTAATTGATTAACTTAGTTCTTTTATGTAATTACTAACCACCTAAATTTTTCTAAACGTGTGTTATGTAAGTAAAGAATATTTTCACCCGACAGCCAAAAAATTAAAGTTTTTACTATGTTTAATGTGCACAATTATAAGAAAAAGCCCAAGTATAAAATTCTTCTTTTGAATGTCATTTTTCGGCGAGTACTCTCGAGGACTTGTACAAACACGTTAGTAACAAAGCAGAATAAATTAAGAACTATGTGTGCATATATATATATATATATATATATATATATATATATATATATTAAAATATATATAAAGGATAGAATATTTTTATTAAAGCGTGGGCTCGGATTAGATTTTAATTACATCATGTCTACGAAGTGGTTGCTCGATTTATCGATCATCCTAAATCGTCTTGCCAAGATACGAATCATAAAATCCTTTGTGTTGTCGTGATATTGTAAAAATTTTATCGTCGCTTGACTTTATTTCTTTTATTATATATTTGTATACGTAATATCTGTCTTTTATTTGGGAAGGCCTCGAAAATTGATGAAATTTTTTTTTCATTTGTCATGTATCTATTTTGATATAAAATAAGCAGACTTGAAAAATAAAAATTCTTCTTTTGTTATGGGGTGGCTTTGAAAATCCGACAAAGAGATATTGTCATCAACCATGTATTGATACTTGACATGAATAAATAAACTTGAGAAAATAAAGTCTGTCTTTTGTAATGGGGTGGCCTAAAAAATTCGATTGAAAGATATTGTTATTGGCCAAGGTGTAGTATTATTCATTATCAGTATAATAAATAATGAAGCAAATACCCAAAATAGTCCCAGAATCAATCAGTCAATAGCTAGCCAAAACAATCACCAAAATAAATTTTTCAAGTCAAAATTGACCCTAAATCAGCAAAATAATTCGAAGAATAGCAACAAAATGTATCAGCATTATACAGGCAAACAAAAGTAATCCGAAAATTGAAAGCAAATGCCCAAACACATAAACAAACGCCAGAATCCATGAAACTCACCGAGAAATATACAACTCCAGCAAAATAATATCAAAAAATATATGTAACAAATACGTTAAGACGAAGGAGTGATGAGTAGCGGCATTGCTTTAATGAATTTTGCCGTAGCAACACCAAAAATCAAGATTCAATCAGATCTGCCTACTTTTTCGGTGAGTGGCGGTGGTAGTGCACTGGAAGCTAGCCCGCCGGTGATTAATTCCAGCAAGGCGCAACAAAAATAAAAAAAAGGTAGAAGGGTTGCGCTAGTTGGAGCTCAAACCTCGCCTATCACTACCTCCAGCGAGGCAGCGGCGGGAGATAGCAGAGAGAAAGAAAGATGAGGAGGGATGGTTGTATGGTGGTGGTGCCCGGAGTTCGTTCATCGGAGCTCCGGAGGGCGGTCGTGGTGGGGGAAGAAAAAATCTAAGAGTTAGTGTGTACTTGTGTATTTTTTAGGGAGAAAATAGGGAGCAAAAATAATTTTTTTGTGGGTGTATATGTGTATATTATATGTATTGTGTGTATATATATTTTTTGGGGGTTTTTTGGGAGAAAAGTGGGAAAGAAAGAAAATATTTGGTGTGTATATATGTATTTTTTGTGTTTTTTAGAGAGAGAAAAAGAAGAAAAATTTGTGTGTGTATTTATTTATTCTTGAAGAGAAAGAAGAACAGAATGTGTGTGCATTTGTTGTCTTCAAAATGTTGAACCCCCACCCCTATTTATTATAAAAATGAGTTTTCTTTATTATCCAAAGGATAAAAGGGTGTCCCTTCTTTTTATTGTAGAACACTCTTTGGTCTTTATGGTATTGACTAAAGGATTTTCTATCATTTTGACCAACATGTAAAGTAATTATCTAAAACGTAGCGTCATTATATGGTCATTTTCAGATTTGACAAGATATTATTGTATGGTCATTGTCAGATGTGACAAAACATTATTATATAGTCATTGTCGGATGTGACAAGACATTATTGTGTAGTCTTGTCAGATGTGACAAGATACCATACTATTATATTATGTAAAATAATTAATCCGACTTAACATTTTGCGGATGTATTAAGTAATGTACTAATGTAGGTATTGATGTGTAATTACAGAAAAATATAAAAAAAATTTAAAAAATCTAATTAACTTGAAAAAAATGTGACGTTATGTCGTGTACGTGTGCAAATGATTGTAAAAATGATAAAAACGATAATGAATTAATAAAAAAACTCTAATATGCAGAGAGTTATCAATAAATTATGAAAAATAAAAATATGACTAAATTGATAAAATTCTAAAGTAAGAATGATTATCAATAATTTGTTAACAATTGTGAAAATTGTGTTCTGTGTTCTTTAACGATCAGAAAGTCTGAAAACGTTAATTTTAAGTACGAAGAGTCAAAATTGAGTGTCAATAAAAGCTACAAAAGTGATAGTATTGTTGTTGCGAAAAGTATCTCATTTTGGAGGTTGATCTCAATGATTGCATCATAATTAGATATTGATGAATTTAGAAAAAAATTGATGTCCGATATGTCGTAGAAGATAATTCTTCACCAATTATTATAAGGAATGATAATGGTGTGAGGGTGTATGTGGAGTTGAAGAAAAGTTTTTCTGGATTTGTAATGTATTCTTTGTGCGTAACGACATTGGATAAGTCAAAAGAAGAGTTAGAGTTTGACCGCATAATTGAAGCTGTCGTTTGTGTTGAAGGAATGGAAATGGACGCACTTGCTCTGTCGGTTGTTGAATCACAAAATTAATACTCATTATACGTACCAAAATTTGAAGTAAATAACTTCATTACTTATAGCAAGAATACAAAATTGAAGGTTAATAAGCTTTATAAGGATAAAGCAATTCTCGTTGCTGTAATGGCGAAATACGTATTAACAAATGACTTTAATTTTAGAACTAAACAAACCAATCAAGAGAAGTATGATATGAAACTGTTTATTTAGCAAGATGGCAGATAGTTGTTTCTTTTTATTCTTTAAATATAATAAATAAACATTAAGCTGATGTGCAAAAATGTTAAGTTGTTTGATACTACTATTCATGAGATAACAGATGCATGATTTGATGAATCATATACATAGTTGTCTTTTGTTAAAAGTTCCTTATACATAAAATGTTATGTATATGGTTACAAGAGCTTAATACATTACTGAAATCCCTTACCAGACATATATTGCTGTAATGTATAAGGAATATTATATATAAAGTTGTTTTGTATGAAAACTTGTTCAAGAATACAATTATATAACAACAAATATAAAAATCTCACTATTACATATAGTGAGATTAAATATATGTATATGTTGTGAAATTAAAATATTTTGATTAAATTTCTTTCAGTTATATATTGTATTGTCGTGACGAAGATTGAAAATGGATCGTGAAGGTATCTACTTTGCATAAATCAGATGTTTTTATGATTCGGAAATTTGATTTCGAACATACTTGCATGTCAGTGATAGAATTCTAAAAAAATTATTGGATACAATAGCTTTTGTAAGTGAGTTTACAACATTGAAGTTAGTTAATCATAAGAGAATACATACACACACCGGGCGACATAATTGAAGAAATAAAATCCGTTTATGAAGTTGATGTTAATTACATGAAGGCATGGTGAGCTAAAGAGAAGGTAATAATAATGCTTAGAGGTGATTCGGTCGATGGATATCAGAAAATACCGTGATACATTCATATGCTAAACACAGTGTATATTGACTCTCACATTATGATGCATAAGGCAGCGGATAATGAGTTCAAGTATTTGTTTATTGCATTATATTCCATGATAAGGAATTTTCAGTTTTGCAGACCTGCGGTAGTGGTTGACGATGCTCATTTGAACAGACCACACAAAGAAACTTTTCTTTCGACAAGCACACTTGACGGTGTAGATATTAGTTAGACTTATTATTACTTTGATTATATGTTTATAAATTATTCAATGTTTTTGGCAGTTTGTATGTGCTTATTTTTGTTACATCTTAGAGAACAGACATTCCCCCCTCCCCCCCC
>NC_061111.1:179072991-179258148 GCF_002878395.1 Capsicum annuum
ATATATAAAATTAAAAAAAAATTCAAGAAAGGGCATGAACTTCATCTTCTTCGACCGGAATGCCTCGAATGACAAAACCTCAACCACAAACAAAATTAACTCGATGCTAAGAAATAACAAACGGACAGATCAGATTCTCGCATAACTCGACCTTGTTTCACCCGCTCCCGTCAAATATCACCAGAGTCAGACCATAAACAGCCAGTTCCAGTCGATGTGGGGCTATTTTTGTAAATTCCATCGAACTTGGCCGGAGAACGAACCGAAATGAGGTTGTTGCTAACGGATTTCGATCAATTTTGCCTATCTCCGACTGGTGTAGTCAGTTTTCGATTTGCGTGACGAAATTCAGCGAGGATTTACTCATCGAAAAACTCAACCCGTCTCTCTCCCATTTCTCACTGTTTCTTCTCTCTCTCCCTCCAATTCTCCTATTTCTCGTCTCACTGTTTCTTCTCTCTCTCCCTCCAATTTTCCTCTCTCTCTTAATCTCTTTTTTTTGATTTTGTGTGTGCAGTGTGTGTGCGATATACATTGTCAAGGAGAAAAAAGAGAAAAAAAGAAGAACGAAGGGGGGTGGGGTGGGGGTGGGGGGCTGTGAAGAAGAAGAACGAAGGGGGTGGGGTCTATTTTATTTATATAAATTATATATTTTTATAAAAAATACATATATAAAAAAAATATACTCTTTTAAATATATATATATATATATATATATATTTTAAAAATATATATATTTTATATATATATATAAAAATAGTATATATATTTTTTCTTTTTTAAAAAATATATATAAAAAGTAAGTGTGTAGGATTATTATTTTTTAAAAAAAATTATAATTTCTTATGTGGCAATGACATGGCACTGATGTGGCACCGATTTGGCAATGACGTGGCGCGTGTGTAGTGCACTCTCTGTGTGAGAGTGGGATTTTGATTTTAAGGGTGAATTTAATTCACTTGAAAGTTGTTAAGGGGGGTAAATACACGAAAGTTAAGTTTAAGTGCTAAAGTGAGTTTAGAGGACAAGTTTAGGGGAAAAAAATATCTTTTCTCTACATCTTATACATTAATAATGTTTGGGAGCATGATGTGCACAAACCTTTCTTTCTTTATTTTTTATTTGAATTAAGTTGTATTTTTCTAATAGCTTATGGGGTTATACATTTTGAGAATGATTGTTCATGGACGTGATTTTTCCAGCAATTTAGGAATGCATTTGGGAAATAAAATAATATGTGTGTTGTATTAGATTGCAACGAAAGCATCATAAAAAGTGTAAGTATTGTGTATCCTAATATCCCCCCATCTAGCATGTATTTGACACTTATGAAAAAATGTTTGCACTCATTTTCAAAAAACAAAGTCAGACTTAGTGACCTTTATTATTCTATGGCAAAAACTTATAGAAAAGAAGATTTCGATTACCTTATAGTCAAGGTTGCTAAGTTGGATCATAGGGTTAAGTATTACCTAGAAGAAGCTGGTTATGAAAAATAATCTCGATGTCATTCACCGATAAATAGAGGTAGGGTGATGACTTCTAATATTGCTGATTGTATAAATGGTTGCTTGGTAGAGGCATGTGAACTGCCTATTTTAGAATTTCTCTAAGAAGCAATAATTTTATTTGGAGCAAGGAACTCTAAAATAGAGAAATCACATCGTATACAAAGACAACCTTAGGAAGAAAGTTTGAGAAAATTCTGACTCTTAATGGCGCAAAACATTTTTGGATGATGGTATGTTCTAAAATATACATGTAGACATTTTGTCTCTTTAATAGTTTTATTTTATTTAAGAAAATATAATTGAAGCATTCATATATTTATCATATGTATTGTTCTTTGTTTGTTTATCATGTTAAGGGTGCCGCAGGCTATCTTTACTGTATATATGAATCTAATAGAAGGTACATTATTGATCTTGATCATGAAACATGCAATGTAGATGGTATAAAATTGATGAAATTCCTTGCCCTCATGCAATTGCAGTTTTGAAGAGTAAAAATGTAGATGACTTTGATCCTTACTGCTGTGATTACTACAGGCCTAATTCTATAGTTAAGATGGATGAAGTTTTAATTATTTCGATGCCAGTTATAAAGGATAGACATGTGCCTAAATATATAGAAGATAAAAAAGTATTACCGCCAAAATATAGACGACTGTTAGGAAGGCTAAAGAAAGGGAGACATAAGAAATCAAGTGAATGTGATGCGGTTGTGCGTGTCACAACATATACACCTGGGATTTTTTCTCAAAGAAGACTTGAACCTTGCATTTTTTGATATATATATATATCATGAATGAATGATGTTGGCTCATTATTTTCACTTTGATTAGTTTGAAAAGTGTTTAATTCTCAATAATCAATTTTCATTATCATGTAATGAATCTTGATTATGCTTAAGCTTGTTTCATTAATTGTAGTTACTGTTTATTTCTTAATCAATCTTTTACTTTTTATAAAAATGTTTGAATGTTGTAGATATTTACAATCGGTTATTCAAATTTTGTAGATATGTATCATTGGAAGTTATGCCATAATCTGATGAAGTTCACTTACATTTGAAACATATAACCAAAAAAGATGAACAATAAGTTTCAAATTCAATATGGGGTGTTGCTTATATGTATAAATGTAATGTATAAGGGCGTTATTCATATGGATGGTATGTATATGCTCATTGATAAGTAACTTTTATAAGTAACAACAAGATATACATAAATATATTACATGTATATGAGAGATTACCTTAATGTATTAGGTTAAAACATAACTAATGTAATAAAATGAATATGTCTCGAAAAAAGAGTTGTCTAACCGTATACATAACTAAGTTATGTATATGTCTAAATTTACATGCTATGTGTATTACAAAATAATAAATAAGGAAATTGTTATTTTGTCTGTATATGCTAACTGATAAGTCAGTTGTATAAGTAACAATAAGATATACATAAATATGTTATATGTATGTGAGATATTACCTAAAATGAAACACCTTGGCTTTTGACCTTTAGAAAATTTCTTAAGTTTGAGCTTTCTGATCATCATACGACTCATGCTTACTTGCCGTATGATGATGGTACAGTTTAGGGGTCTTGGTCGTATGTTACTGAGTGTAGTTTTGATTGTTTTCTATCCAAGGTACGACTAGACTCTATACGAGTCGTATGCAGATGGTACGAGTGAGTAGGGCTAATCGTATATTAATCAGTGTGCAATCTTGATTATGTATTGCCGAGGGTATGACTATAGGGTACCATTCGTATGATGTTGAAACGAGTTAAGCCATAAAATCATATGTTGGATAGAATGGCAGTCCAAATTTCTGTCTAAGGTACGAGTAATGGGTACCACTCGTATGTTGTGTGTACGAGTTAGGGGGCCAAGTCGTACCCTCCTACACATTTTTTTTCAGCTTTTAACCCGATGACATTTTAGATGTTTTCTACCCCAAAATCTTTAAGATCCCACGTCTTATAACACTTTGTGCCTCTCATAACACACTTTAAAGGACCAAAACACTCAAAATCCTCTCTTGAAGATTGGGCTAGCGTTTCTACAAGGTGTTCATCTAGAGGCTTACAGACCAAAATCTTTCTGTGAATCTTTGTGATTAAGGCATGTGACTCTTCCCTCATTGTTAGTTCATGAAAAACACGCATTTAAAGCTTTGATTATGAATCATTAATGGTAGTTTTGAAAACTAATGTTGAGGGTTTTGTTGCATGCTGTTGAGTTTTGTCTACTCTTGGTTTTAATTGTGTTTATACATGTTTTAATGATGGTTTTGCACATGTGGGTGCTTGGAAATTGTGGTTTAACATTAGGTCATAGTTCACCCTAAAATTGACGGTTTTAACTTTGGTTTTGGTTTTGGTAATGGCATGCCCTCAATGTGTTTGCGAAAATCTCTAAGAGAACAAACTAGTTACATGTTGAATTGTGTTATGAACTAAGGCATCGGCCTAAAGATTGTGAATCATTAGTAAATGGTTTTGTGAAGGCCTTGTTGGCTATATATTGATTTAAATGGTAACCTTGGTAGTTTAATTGGCTAAATGGGTTCGAGTCCCAACACATTGAATTGAATTAATGTCTTTATTAGACAATGGGTTCTTGTCCCAAATAAATAATTGGTTAATAATGGTAATGGCATGTGGTACGCTTTCAAGTGGTATTGGTACGACTATATCAATGGGATGCCTTGGTAAGAAATTGCTTTAATGGTTGTGTATGTGTAATGGATGTTTTAATTGAGCTTTAAAGCGGGATGTGTAACCGGGCTGTGAAAGTGAAAGTCTAAAGGACTAACACTAAAAATCATACTAGCCGGTGAGGGTGTCCTTATGATCGGGTGGTCCGAGTCTTGCAAATAAATATATGAATGGGAGGTTTGAGTCCCCCATAATACATGCATTGGTGCTTAAGGCTCCATTTGTTTTTTATAAGATTCAGACGTCTGAATCTGAATGCACATCTGAATGGTTAAGATGTTGTCTCTATATCTAAAAACTGAATTATTAAGACTGTTTGTTTTTCAACATCTGAATGTGTAAAAAAAATTATTTGTATACATAATAAAATAAAAACTAAAATTTAAATAAAAAATTAATTATATATTAAAAAGTATGTAATTTAATACGATAAAATTATTAGTATTTGATTGAGAAAAAATATTTATGTTTGTTAGTGATAGTGGAGATGACTTATAATGGTGGTTGCGGTGACAACGATTGATGTTAGTGATTAATATTGTTGTGGTGATAATTGTGATGGTTGGTATTATAGTGACTGTTATGATGGTGGCGATTGATGGTGGTGGTGGTTGCTGTGATGTGGCGTTGCTTGATGTTAGTAGTTTAAGGTGTTGATTGTGTTGGCCAAAAAAATGAATGCATGATGATTGACACTGTGTTGGTGCTAGTTGGAGATGTTATTTGTTGTGATGGTGGAGATGGTTGCTAGTAGAGATAAATTGTAGCGATGGTACTGGTTGAAGTAGTGGTAGAGGTGGCATTACTAGTGACAATGGTGGGGGCGGCCAAAGAATGTGTAGAGGTTATGATGTATTAGTAGTAGTTAGTGGTGGTGCTAGTTGTGATAGATGAGTTGGTTGGTAGTAGGAATTGACTGCTAGTGGTTGATGATTGTGGTGTTGTTGACGGTAGTGGTGGTGGTGAATATAATTAAAATAAAAGAGGTAGTAGGTGTGGTAACGATTGACAATTGTGGTTGGTAGCGGTAGTTTTTGTCTATGGTGGTTGTGATGGTGGAGGTGGGTGTTAGTAAACAATGGTGACAGTGGCAGAGGTGGTTAGTGATGGTAACTGCTGATTATGAATAAAGTGGTGAATATTATCCAACACCTGAATATCCCTTCAGATCTATTAAGACTTGGTTCTAAATCTAAATGATTTAGACCTATTCAGACCTATTAAGAGTTAAAACCTTAATAAAAAGAAAATGCACTTAATGGTCTAAAGTCTGAACCATTCAGATTCAAACCTCCATTAAGTGCAAACAAATAAGGCCTAAGTTACCTTGATTATGCCGGGAGGTTCGAGTCCCCCATCTAGGCATATACAATTATGGATATTCTCTGGTTCGTGTGGCTACACGCACTGGGACCCTTCTAGCTAGGGGAGAGCTGGGCGCATATAGCCCATGGGTGCCTTGATACATGACGATTATGCTACACAACCCAAGTTAATGTTTTCAAAGTTCATGCTAATTTTGTTCCCTACCCCGACATTGGTTATGTGCATGGGTTAATTAGTTTTGAACTGTTGGCATTATATTATCCTTATCCTTGAGTTACATGCTAGCGCTCCAACCGCTAACTGTCTTTGGACGATGTTGGCACCTAATTTTTGCCCTCCACATTCTAAATTAGTTTTTGAATTTCTCAATTTTAAATAGTTTTAAAATATTTATTTTTCGTCATTTTGAAATAAATTTCGACCTTAGCTTTTGAATTTAGGCGAAATTAATATATTTTATGTTAAAAATCATATAGTTATCAGTTAAAGAAATGCTTTAGAATTTATTCTGATTGAAAAATTGCAAATAATCTACTTTTCTCAAGATCGATTGAAAATAAAAAATTTATGATATAATTAGTTACTTAATTTTTATTTATTATTATTATTGAAAAAAAGAAATAAAAAAGTTATGTTTTATTTAATAATTATTTTAAAATTATTGAATTTGAGAAACTTGTTAAATTAATTAGAATTCAGTTCCGTCTTCACTCTGTTCAATTGATTCAAGCGCGGTCATTTTACTAATGTATGGCTATAATATTTAATTGAACTCTTTCTTTTTGTTTTCTTATTTTTTTCAGCCCAACAAACACCCTTATACTGCAGCCTAACAACTACAACATCAACAACTGACCCAAGCGCAACACCAAGTCCCCACCGACTCGGCCCATCTCCCATTCCCTTTCCCCTTAACAGCCTGTTTGGATGGTGATTTGTCATGGTTTCATAATGTATGGTATGATGTAATATGGTATGGTATAGTGTAGTATGGTACAGTATCATGTTTGGATGGACTGTATCGTTTACTGCGGTTTAATAATAGGTTTTTTGTTTAGTTTGATGGTATGATACGGTATGGTAACAGGTAAATTTACTAAAATGCCCCTAATTGTAATACATTTGAGATATCAACTCTTTTATCCATATCAGTGCTAACGTAACCAGTTGTCCTTTCTTTCTTGATGCTTCTCATAGCTACCCGATGATCCTTTTAAGACGCCAAATTCACAAAGGTATTTGCTAAATAAAGGTTTGACGAATGCAATCGGGAAGTACTTCCTAATCAATAAAACAATTGATATACATGTATGTATCTTAGAGTTCAAAAATCACTTCCCATGTATATGCTTTTTGTGCATTCACTCTATTTCCCTTCATTTCAATTTTCAATTTTTTTTGACCGAATTGAGTTTTTATTGACATTAAAACTACTGCTACTAAATAACTATGATTATTTTTCTCACTCTTTGAATTTTTATATTGCTAACAGGAAGTCTTGCAATCTTCGATCTTGTTAACAAATGCGTAGTCTTAGCATGTATTTTATTGATAAGGATAAAATAGAATTAAAGAAAATTATATAAGGGTATAGTTGAAAAAAAAAAAATGAAAACCATGGCATACCACTAATTTGGTGGTTCAATAAATTACTTCATTCCATGATTATCAAATCATGAAATAGCAACATATCATATCACCATTTTAAAAAAACCATGGAAACACACATGATTGCCATGATAACCATACCATATCATATCATACCACGGGAAACCATCATCCAAACAAGCTGTAAACCAACCATACGCATAACAGCGTACAAACAACCGTAACAACACCAACACAACGCTGTACACTCCAATTCAGCGTACAGCTACAACAACAGACAACAACGTTAACACCAACAATTTCAACGTCTTCAACATCAACAACTCAGTATCATCAGCGACAAAATACTTTTCCCGTTCATCAACGACAATTTCAACGAATAACAACCAAAAACCCAGCTTCAGCCGACCAGCTCCGACCTGACCCGTCCAGCTCAGCAACAACTGACAACAACATTAATTACGGACAACAACAACAGCTCAATTTAAACGCAATAACAGTACAACAACGGCAAAAACAACACAGCAAACAAGGTTCCAATTCCAGGTCAAACCTATCTGAAATTTTGAAATTCAAATCTCAATTCATTTTTCCTTTTTACCCCTCTGTTTTCCTCCAAAATCAGTGTCAAATCCCCCATAATTACCCATGTCTGTAGAGTGAAGGGAGAGGAGGATTTTTTGGAGAAAAATTGGGGTTCTGGAGGCGCGTGTCTCTAACCTCATGCACCCAAAATTCTGGTGAAATCGAGTTAAAATTCGGTGGTGAAAACTTCATCGTCATAGGCTTGTCGTCCCGTTCGCTGCCCGGGAAAAGGTAAACACATCTTAGTTTTTCTTCTTCTCCTTCTTGGCGTTAATATCTATTTTCATAAGTAGTCGTAGTATGAGACACCTTCCAAAGTTATAGGTTGTTGTGATGAAATTGTGGATAATGTTTAGTGATGATATTCTTGTTGTTCTTGATCTCACGATTCTTGTTCAGGCCCCCTAAGGTCACTGTTTCAGCTTTCAAATTTTGGAAAACGATGTCATCAAGCAGTGGCAGATGTAGAGTAGAACCTACACCTGCTACAGTAAGACTTAAAATTACATTAAAAAATCGTCAAAATTTATAAATATTAATAGGTGGGAACCCATAACTAAACCATGGTATAGCTTAGTGATAGAAAAGGCTTGGAAATCCACAAGTTTGAAATTCTGGATCCGCCTCTGTCATCAAGTTGTTTCTTTTCCAATATTTAGTATGCTTGCATCCATATGTGTTCTATTAGGGTTTGTTGTTGTAATTATGTGATCCCTGCAGCCATATAGGTCATAACAATTTAATCTTTCACTTTGTATTATGCTTATCGTTGTCCTTTGCTTTGTTGGTATTGTTTGTATCTAGATTTAGCTGACGAAGTGGTCATGGGTTTGTTTTGCATGTTTAGTCAAAGGCCGACACATCCATATCTTTTCCGAGAGAAGTCTGCTTGTCCATTTTTAAAAATTGCTATTTTGATAATAATTGTTAATGAGAAGGAAAAAGACAGAGCACTAAAAGGATGCTCAAGTTATTCTTGCAAATCTTTGGGATATTTTGTGGTCTATATTTTGAATATGGAGCTAGGAGGAAAGAAGCTAATTATTAAGTAATGGCCTAGGTCAATAATTTCCTATAATATTTTTTAGACAGCAAATTCACTAGGGAATATCGTATTTGGACCGTTATAATGTCCCGCCATTATTTAAGCATTTTTCCTCTATTAAGTTTTTGTATTGGGAAAGTTGTTAGTTTGTGGCTTGGTGAGCATTTTTTATGGTGCATTAGTATAATGTTGGGATAAGTCTTTTACTGCCATATCACATTCCCATTTCAATTGTCTTACTAATTAATACTGACACTTGGTTTGAATGGTTTTCGCCTATTGTTGTATAATTTGTAATACTATTTAAATACACGCTAATTCTTATATTTTTCTTAATGCATGTGACGTTGACTTGAGTCCCAACGGACTCCATTCCCTGCGTTTCTCAATAGGCCAAAGAGGCCTACATCCTCTACAAGTCCCAAATGTCTTTATTTTTGAAGAAGCGAAACTGGTATAAATTGGTATACTCCTGATATACGAGGTTCCCAGGTCGGAGGTAGTCGGTATACACCGGTGTATGATTGCATAATGACACTGGAAGCTTGTACATGGATTTTTATATGCGGATATACAGAATATATACAAAAAATGCTGGGTAAAACGTGGCTGTATACAGCTGGTATACAATTGCATAAAGGGCAACATTAAGAAATAACATACTTATGCCTTTAATTATGAGTATGATTTTTACTGGCCTTATGATCGATATGTATTTTGTATTTTTGCAAACTTTTGCTACAAAAACATAAATACATATGCTACAAAATGTAATTTGATAAAAGTGTTGTTATTTTTTGTAATTTAATACTTAAATATGCTACTTTATGTATTTTTTCCCTGCATAAATGGATCAAAAGTCCATAAAAAATGGGCCCAAAAGCTGGCCAGATTTGGGAAAAGGCCCAAACTTTAATTCTTCTTATTCTTGTAAATTCCTATTTGGTTATGTGCTTGTATTAAATTATTAATTTGGTTAGCCTATATAAATCCCCCTTGGAATCGTTATCTTTTGTTTGTCTCTGTATTTTTTTCCCTATGTATTTTATTTTATAGCTCAATATTCAAAATTGATAAAAATATGTCTTTCTTTATGTTTTTCCTTAGAATGATTTTTAAAAAATCAAAATGACGTTTTATTTCATCAATATGTTAAAATAGCTTATCCAAGTTAAAAAGAATTTTCATTGACCTAAACTCAATTTCCTTTACGAAAGATAAAATTTGCTCACTAATTAGCCGAGCTTCATAATTCGTTTCAATTGATATTTTTCTTTAAAGACGTATATATTTTATCAAAAGTGATATTCAAAAATCGCTTTCTTTCTCCCTCTTAATTGAAAGAATAATTTATACAGAAAAGGGGTTTGGCTCAACCTTTCTTTACAGGAAGTTTTTCTCAAGTTAAATAGGACCAATTTTCGTTTGGTTGACAAATGTCATTTTAAGTCTAAAAAAAATAAAATAGTTAAAGGTAATATTTTTTATAAAATCAAGTCTTCGTAAAAATTAGCCACGTTAGTTAGTCAAGTTAGTTCTTTTTGGTAAACCATTTTAAACAGATGCTCCTAAGTGCCTTAAAAACCTTCTTAGGACGTTAATTGAACCCTTACCCAGTTTCTCTAGTTTAAAAGGTTTATTTCTGTTTTTGAACCTTTGAAACTCTTTTTAATTTTTTTTCTTGATTTTCTTGTATAAAAATCAAGTGGCGACTCTATGAATTTTCTTAAAATTATTTTGAAATTTTCTTGAATCTTTTGAAATAGTTTTAAGAAGTTCAAAATTATTTTCTCGCCAAAATAAAATTCGAAAGGGATAAAATAGACGCTGTATCTCCACGCGATGTAGGGACTGGTCATACTATCACACCTTCTGCTCAGTGACTTGGATTCGGGTACAACTTGTATTGACTTGACATGGTGGGCATCCATACTTCGGAAGGCTCTATTTCGTGCTTTGAATTTTCTTATGTCTTTACTGGTTTAGACTTGAATATTGGTTTTGGTATGGTCGAGGGCATGTCCCGACCGGATATTCTTAGATTATTTTAGAAGGTTTGTATGGACAAACTATGGGCTTGGGTATGTTATGAAATGAATATGGATTTGGTTATATCATGGTTGCTAGTTTGGTATTGGATGGTTTCACTTGTTTGGGTTGGTCATGGACCTATCCCAAAGTCTTTGAGTTGTAAATTGCTATCTTGTTATATAGTCGAAATTCACCCAACTCAGGGTATATATTGGTTGGTTGAATTGGGTGGTGGGGTGATCTCGAATCCTTGTTTGACTTGAGATGCCCATTACGACAAGGACCTAGTTCGGGTTATGACAAGTTGGTATCAGAGCCTAGGTTCATGGTCAGTTAGGTGTCTACAAAGCCGTTTCAAGTAGAGTCTCTTTTATGGATGTATAACACGCTATATTTATAAGAGAAAGGCTATGAGACATTTAGAAATGTTTTACTTTCTTTTTGTCTTAACTTCGAGTTATAGAGTCTAAGGTCTTGGATCCTTCTGATTTCTGTTTGCTCATCTTTTAGATCATGCTAAGAAGATCTCATGTTCATGAAAACTCTTCTGTACTGAATGAGGACAATGTGGACGAAACTCGTCTAAATTTTGGAGTCTAGACCTGGTCAAGGGTCGCTCCATCTAACTATTCTCATGGGGTTCCACCTATCCCCACTGATCCTACTTCTGAGGGCGATACTCATCCTCAATCGCCTCAAGGGAAGGCCACTAATGCCGAGTTCTGTCGCTCTATTACCATGTTGATTCAGTTGGTGGTGTCTCATTCACAATAGTTGGGTTCTGCTGGCGTTGCTATGGGTTTATCTTAGGCCACTAGAGAGGTTGCATCCTCCTATGTTTACTGGTACTAAGGTTGAGGAAGATCCTCAAAGTTTCATTGATGAAATAGAGAAGATCTTTCAGGTTATGCATGCTTCGGAGGTTAAAGGTGTTGAGTTTGCTGCCTACCATTTGAAAGATGTGGCATACCAGTGGAACAAAGAGTGGGAACAGTCGAGGGGAGATGCTGTTGCTTCTGCCTTATGGGAGCATTTCTCTAGTGCATTTTTGGACCGCTTCTTTTTTTAGGAGTTAAGAAAGGCAAAAACGAAAGAGTTTGTGAATTTAAGACAAGGTAGGATGTTTGTCAAGGAGTATGCCTTGAAATTTTATTAGCTGTCTAGGTATGCTGCAGAGTTGGTTTATAGAATGAGGATGAGAAAGTTTTCTTCGGGATTATTTTGTGAGTTGATCCTTAAAAGTAAGGCTATCTGTTTTAACAAGGACATGAATATCTCTAGGCTGGTTGTGTATATGCAGCAGGTAGATAAAGAGAAGAGGAAACAGGCTGAGTTTAGTAAGAGACAGGGAAAGAAATTTAGGCCTTCTAAGCAAGGTGGTAGAGATGGTGGTAAGTGACCAAGAAAAAGTTGGGGAGTTCTGGTTCTTTCTCTATGGCTAGTGATCCTTACCCAAAGCCGTTGGGTTATTGTCGGTCTCAGCATGATGGTGGGTTCCCATCACAGGGTGCCTAATCTCAGGCTAATAAGGCTCAGTCGGCTCCATCCAACCCTTCTTATAGATTTTGTAGGTGGTCGCACCATGGGTTCTGTGAAGAAGGAAAGAACAGATGTTTTTATTGTGGTCAAATTGGTCACATGCAACGTGACTGTCGTGCTAGAATAGCTTCTGGGATTAACAAGGTTCCTGTTGCCTCTTCATCTGCTCTTGCACCAAAGAGTGCCGCTTCGGTATTTATTTTTGCTTTTGGCACCGACACTGGCCAGGATTGCTTATATGCTCTTGCGTCTCATCGGGATTCTAAGGCATCTCCCAATGTCGTTACTAGTATATTGAAACTCTTTTCTCGTTATGTGTACTATTTATTTGATCCATGGTCCATCTTTCTTATGTGACCCCATTTGTGTCTGTTTATTTTAGTTTTAGCCCTGATTTTATCTCTGATCTTTTTTCTGTATCTACCCTTATTAGTGACTCTATGATTGCTAAAAGAGTCTATAGGGTATGTGTTACATCTGTTAGTGGTAGAGAAACTCTTGTGGATTTGATAGAGTTGGATATGGTTAACTTTGATGTCATATTGGGGATGGATTGGTTGTGTTCGTGCTATTCCTTTTTAGATTGTCGAATCATGTTTAATTTTTGTAATGAGCCGGTCATTGTATAGGAATGGGGTTCCTTAATGCCTAAAGAAAGGTTCATCTCATATCTTAGAGCCTGAAAGTTGATTTTCAAAGGGTGTTTGTATCATTTGTTCCGCGTTAAAGATTTTAACTCAGAAGGTTATTCTTTAGAATTCATTCCTGTGGTTAATGAGTTTTCTGAGGTTTTCCCTGAAGATCTTCTTGGTGTTCTTCCCGATAGAAAAATTGATTTTAGGATTGATCTTGTTCCAGACACTCATCTTATCTCTATCCTTCCTTATAGAATGGCTCTAGCTGAGTTGAAGGAGCTTAAGGAGAAATTAAAGGATCTCTTAGATAAAGGTTTTATCCATCCTAGTATGTCTCCTTGGGGCTCTCCTGTGTTGTTTGTTCATAAGAAGGATGGTTCAGTTTGGATGTGCGTTGATTATTAATATCTGAATAAGGTGACTGTAAAGAATAAATATGCTCTTCCTAGGATTGATGATTTGTTTGATCAGCTTCAAGGTGCGAAGTATTTCTCCATGATTTATCTTAAGTTGGATTATCATCAGCTTAAGATTAGGGAAATAAATATCCCTAAAACTGCCTTCAAAACCCGGTATGGTCATTATGAGTTTCTAGTTATGTCTTTTTGGTTGATCAATGCTCTGGCATCATTTATGGATTTGATTAATAGGGTCTTCCATTAGTTTTTAGATTTGTTCATCACTGTCTTCATAGATTGAAGGATCAACATTTGTATGTCAAGTTCTCTAAGTGTGAGTTTTGGTTGAAGGTTGTGACTTTTCTTGGTCATGTTATCTCTAGAGAAGGGATCATGGTGGATCCATAAAAGGTTGCAGTGGTTACGAAGTGGCCTAAACCCGCGACTCCAATCGATATTCGAAGCTTTTTGGGTTTGGCCGATTACTATAAGAGATTTGTGAAGAGTTTTTAACTATAGCTGCCCCATTGACTAGGTTGACCCAGAAGAAGGTGAAGTTCTTATGGTCTGATACGTGTGAGGGTAGTTTTGAAAAGTTGAAGGATAAGTTGACTTCAACTATGATTTTGACCTAGTCCGAGGGTAATGATGGTTTCATAGTGTATTGTGATGTTTCTCGTGTTGGGCTTGGTTGTGTATTGATGCATCATGGTAGGGTGGTGGCCTATGCTTCTAGGCAGTTGAAAGTTTATAAGAAAAACTACCCCACTCGTGATATGGAGTAGTTGGCGGTGGTATTTGCATTGAAAATTTGGCATCACTATCTCTATGGGGTTTATGTTGACATCTTTTCTGATCATATGAGCCTACAATATGTGTTTACTTAGAAATTGTTATAACTCAGGTAAAGGAGGTGGCTTGAGTTGCTGAAAGACTATGATATGAGTCTCCATTACCATCCAGGTAAAGCTAACGTAGTTGCTGATGCTCTTAGCAGGTTATCCATGGGGAGTCTAGCTCATGTGGATAAGGATAAGCGAGAGTTGGTGAAGGACATTCACCATTTAGCTAACCTTGGAGTTTGTCTCATGGACTCTGAGGATGGTGGTGTGTTTGTGCATCAGGTATCGCAGTCGCCTCTTATTGTTGAGATAAAGGAAACATAAATGTCGGATCCTAAATTGATGAAGATTAGAGAAAATATAGGTCAGCAAAAGGCTGTTGACTATGATTGGTGGAGATGGTATCTTGAGGTGCCAAGGTAGGCTATATGTTCCCGAGGTGGATGGTTTAAGGTAAAGGATTTTGGCCGAAGCGCATGAATCTTGTTACACTATTCATCCTGGTTTGACAAAAATGTATCATGGTCTTAAGGAGTTCTATTGGTGGAATAATATGAAACGAGATATGACTAATTATGTGGCTAAGTGCATGGTGTGCCAACAAGTGAAAGTTGAGCATATGAGGCCCGGAGTTTATACCTAGAGATTGAGTTGCCCAAATAAAAGTGGTAGGTAATTAATATGGATTTTGTTACTAGTCTTCCTCGGTCTCTAAATCAGTGTGATTCAATTTGGGTTATCATGGATAGGATGAACAAATCCGCTCACTTATTGGCGGTGAGCACTAGTTATTCGGCTTAAGATTATGCCAATTGTATCTTGCGGAGATCGTGAAGTTGCATCGTTCTCCAGTTTCTATCATTTTGGATCGTGGTACTCTATTTTCATCTCATTTTTGGTGATTATTTTAGAAAGGTTCGGGAACTAAGGTGTGCCTCAGTACCACTTTCCACTCACAGTCAGATAGACAAGCAGAGAGGACCATTCAGACATTGGAAGACGTGCTTTGTACTTGTGTGATTGACTATGGTGGTAGTTGGGTTGACCATTTGCCTCTTATAGAGTTTGCTTATAATAGTAGTTATCACTCTAGCATTAGTATGGTTCTTTGCTTATAATAGTAGTTATCACTCTAGCATTAGTATGGTTCTTTTTGAGGCGTTGTATGGTAGGAATATCGTTATCTATTGGGTGGTAAGGTTGGTAAGGGCAAGTTGTTTGGACCCGATTTGGTTCACCAAGACTTAGAGCAGGTGAAGGTGATTCATGATAGATTGAAAGTTGCTAAAATTAGCTAAAAGTCCTATGCGGATGTGAGGCGTAGGGAGTTGGAGTTTAAGGTTGGCAATTGGGTGTTCTTGAAGGTGCCTTCCATGAAGGGAGTTATGCAGTTTGGTAGAAGGAGAAACTCAATCCCTGGTATGTTGGTCCGTATTTGGTTTTGAAGAGAGTTGGTAATGTTGCATATGAGTTGGAGTTGCCTTCTAGCTTGAGCTCCATTTATCCGATTTTCTATGTCTCTATGTTGAGAAAGTTTGTGGGTGATCCTTCATCGGTTGTTCCTTTGGAATATTTTGTATTTTGGATTCCTTATCTTATGAAGTAGTCTCGATTGAGATCTTGGATCGTCAAGTTCGTCGGTTGCAGATGAAAGATGTGGCTTCAGTAAAGGTTCTTTGGAGGAACTATAAGGTCGAAGAAGCTACTTGGGAGGTAGAAGAGGACATAAATTCCAAGTATCTGCATTTGTTCTCCATTTCGTGTATTCTTGCTTAAGGTATGTGTTGATCTTAGTATCTTTGTTTTATGTCTTTGTTTTCTAATATTGGTTAAAGGGAGGTTTGATGGGTAATATTGTGTTAAATCGTGCTTATGCTTGCCTTTACCGACCATTCGAGGATGAATGATCCTAGTGGGGGATAATTGAAACACCCTGGCCTTTGACCCTTAGAAAATTTCCTGAGTTTGAGCTTTCTGATCAGTACACGACTTATGCTTACTTGTCGTATTGTGAGGGTACGGTTTAGGGATCTTGGTCATATATTACTCAGTGTGGTTTTGGTTGTTTTCTGTCCAAGATACGACTAGACTCCATGCGAGTTGTATGGAGATGGTACGAGTGAGTAGGGCCAATCGTATATTAATTAGTGTGCAATCTTGATCATGTATTGCCTAGGGTACGACTATAGGGTACCATTCGTGTGATGTTGACACGAGTTAGGCTATGACCTCGTATATTAGACATAATGGTATTCCAACTTTATGTCTAGGGTACGAGTGGTGGGTACCGCTCGTGTGTCGTGTGTACGAGTTAGGGGCCAAGTTGTACCCTTCTGTGCATATTTTTTCAGCTTTAAAGTTGAGGATATTTTAGACATTTCCCACCCTAAAACCCTTAAGACCCCATGTCTTATAACATTTTGTGGCCTCTCATAACACACTTTAAAGGATCAAAACAATCTTAAAATCCTCTCTAAACTCTCTCTTGAAGATTGGGCTAGGGTTTCTACAAGGTGTTTATCTAGAGGTTTAAAGACCAAAATCTTTTCGTGAATCTTCGTGAATAAGGCATGCGACTCTTTCCTCATTCTTAGTTCATGAAAAACATGTGTTTAAAGTTTTGATTATGAATAATTAATGGTGGTTTTGAAAACCAATGTTGAGGGTTTTGTTGCATACTGTTGAGTATTGTTTATTTTTGTTTTTAATTGTGTTTATACATGTTTTAATGATAGTTTTGCACATGTGGGTGCTTGCAAATTGTGGCTTAACAATTAGGTCATGGTTCACCCTAAACTTGATGGTTTTGGTCTTGGTAATGGTATGCCCTCAATGTGTTTGTGAAAATGTCTAAGATAATAAACTAGTCACATGCTGAATTATGTTTTGAGCTAAGGCATTTGCCTAAAGATTGGGAATCGTTGGTAAATTGTTTTGTGAAGGCCTTGTTGGCTATATATTGATTTAAATGATAACCTTGGTGGTTTAATTGGCTAAATGGGTTCGAGTCCTAACACATTGAATTGAATTTATGTCTTTATTAGACAATGGGCTCGAGTCCTAAATGAATAATTGATTAATCATGGTAATGGCATGTGGTACGCTTGCAAGTGGTATTGGTATGCTGATACCAACGGGATGCCTTGGTAAGTAATTGGTTTAATGGTTGTGTATATGTAATGGATATTTTAATTGGGCTTTAAAATGGGATGTGTAACCGGGCCGTGAAAGTAAAAGTCCAAAGGACTAACACTGAAAACCACACTAGCTGGTGCGGGTGTCTTTGTGACTGGGTTGTTCAAGTCCCCCGAATGGGGGCATATCCCGATCGAATATTCTTAGATTGTTTTAGAGGCTTTGTATGGACAAATTGTGGACTTGGGTATGTTATGGAATGGATATAGATTTGGATATGTCATGGTTGCTAATTTGGTATTAGATGGTTTGACTTGTTTGGGTCTGTCATAGTCATAGACCTATCTCAAAGTCGTTGAGTTCTAAATTGCTCTATCTTGTTATATAGTCGGAATTCATCCAAATCAGGGTATGTGTTGGTTGGTTGGATTGGGTGGCGGGGTGATCTCTGGTCTTTGTTGTACTTGAGATGCCTATTACGACAAGGCCTTGGTTCGGGTCATGTTATAAAATTTATAATGTTAAAACATAACTGCTGGTAAAACCAAATCGTATACACAATTTACTTTTGTATTTTTGTAATATACATAGCATGTGATGTATAGGAATTACAAATGGAACCTGTTAAGGGCAGTAGTTGAAACCCTTGCACATAGCTCTTATATACATCAATGTAATGGATGATAAGGAAACATACATTGCATCTTAATGTATGCGCTGTATTAAAAACAACATGTCTTAAAAAATGATTGTCTAACTATATACATAACCGATATATTTATAGGTTAAGAATTAGCACCAACACAGGCTTATGTAACAAAAGTAGAAGAAGTTTGTTATCAAACATAGTTAATCATTCTTACGACAAACAAAAACAAAAATACAAGTCAAAACACTGTTTAAACCTTCAAACTTGAAATGACCATGTCTTTAGCATTCATTCTAAAACAAATATAAAAGTGTTTAGAAGGAAGGTAAACTTCATAACTATTCTAAACTTACAACTGCTGCTTCATCAAGTGGTGGAAAATAGCTTGGCCTGAGTCTCGGAGGATCACAATTGTTGCTAATATATCGTTTCTTGGTTTTGGCTAATCCGTTAATCCATATTAAGGAAGCATAGCACAATTGATGAGTTTGTATGTCAAACCCAGCTAAAGGTACTACCAGTCCTTCACTTAAATACTCAGCATACCCTACTACAAAAACACCATAGTCTCTATATTAAACAAAGTTTTATTAGTTAAAAAAACCAAAAAAATTACTATGCATTATACATATATAATTCATAGAACTTGTACTTACAGACTAGCACAAGTTTCCTGGGCAATGTTTTCCACATACTCATGATCAAATGGGTATTGGTTCACAATCTAAGTGTGCTGACCCATTTTATTCTTGTACACGTCCAGGTTTGCCCAGTCAGTATGTTTTGCTTTTTCCAGAAACCCACTATCCGACAAGTAAATTGGAAATATCACTAACAATTTATGAATTTTAAGGGATGGGTCCCTATTTCTGGAAGTGGATAGTGAGTCATACATCCGTATGACTCTTTCCTTCTGTACAATAAATGTCGACACCCAATGAAATTCTCCATCATAATTAACAGGAAGGTACACCCCATCAACCATATTCCAAGACAAGCCCACAGGAATATTAAATCATTTTACTATGTTGGTTATTGATTCCTCGTTTCTTACAACTATACATGATTCTACGTTGTCTTCCTACGTAGAAGTCACATTATATGAAGCATCCGAATAATACCTATGATATGTCTTCTCAATGTAGAATTTGAAAAAGCAATCTGTTATTGTGTATCTGTATTCATGGCCGAAGTGCTGCTTTGACTTCTTTCACAAATGGTAGAAGATTATGTCAATATCCTTCACAGAAGAAAAATTATCAACACCGTAAGCTATGTATTGGCATTATCTAGGTAGAAAAAATACAAAGTTATGTTAAGTATGTGGTGCACTACAGAAATCATTGTACTATTAGACAGTATACATTAGAGTGTGATTTAGTTGACAACACCGACAATATCTATACTTAAAATCATATACATAGCCTATATCAAAAAATAGCTACTCTTTGAGATAAGTTATGTACCTTTTCCTTCTTTTAGGATTGAGGGAACATTCTTTCTGGTGTTGCCATTCATCAAGATATTAGCGATTGGAAAATTACATGTTAGATTTTGGCTTGGAATGAAAACTATTCTTTTGAAGATGTTTTGAGATGATTATGTTATGTATACTATACCAAGAGTTGTAGAAATGTCAAGAAAAAGTCTCTGTTCTGTAATATGTTTTCAGTGGATATATGAGCTGTGAATCCAAGAGATAAAAGATCTTCTTGGCCCATGATGTAAGTTAGTGCATGAAGAAAATTACATGTATTTTTATGTTCATTAATATTTGTACTTGTTTCTGATGAATCTATAAAGAATATTAGCTAGATAATATGGCCTTATATGCAGATTGCATCCCTAAAAATGCTTTTAGAATGACCTGCAACAATTATTAGCTTATTGACAACCATTTGTTTTGCATTCCAATAGTTTCTTGCTTCTGTAGAGTCACTTGTGGAGGCAGTAAGTTCATCAAGGGTGTTCAATAGCTTATATATGTACTGTAATTTTTCGGTAAAGGATTTTTAAATGAATAAAGCCATTCTAAATGCAGCTAATATTCTTTATGAATCCAGTGGAGATATCCTTTGTATATACTTAACAAATGTATGTATAAGGTTAAACATAACTGTAAGCAAAACACAATCCTGTAGAGAAACTTACAAATACAGAATAATGTTAGTAGACTTAAAATCAAATGTATTATACAAAAACATATACATATGTATGGTATTCTAAACATAGCATACTTACTATATGGTAATCCCATACATCTATTTTTAGTTATTCCATCAATATACATAACAATTCTAATGTAAAGTGTATTGCTACCACATACATTACTATGTATGTCCGTGTACAACAGGTTTATATAAATAAGTGATTATTACGTATATATTTGTATATGTAAATTTAATAATATACTATGAGGTTTGAAAATACACATATATATTTATTAACTCTTTTTTAAAAAATGAGCTATGTTTATTTTATTAATTATATCAGCTGACCAGGTCCTAACATGATAAAACTAACACTAAAACTACTAATATAGACCAAAGTTATTTACCTCGTTGTTTCAACATGTGTTTGGTTGCGACATCTTGTATAATTATTTTTTGAATTGCGGATGAGCAATGACGAAATCCAACTCCCCAAAGTCAAGACCAAAACATTTAGCTCGGTAGTGATTATTCTTCAGTTTCCTATATCATTAATTGTGAAAAAATGTCAGTTAATATTAGGTAAATATACGAACGGTTTTAAAGAAAAATGTATTGTATTCTTACTTGCTAGCATGATATTTCAATAAACCTTGGACAATCCATTCTGAGGATATTGATATTTAATCCACTCGGCAATTCGTTAGATATACTGTACCCATCAAAGACATGCTTCTGCTGCTCTTCGATATCAAAACTCCCGTTATCTTTTGAACTTGATCCAAATTTAGTTAAGTAGGATGACTTGAAAATCCTTGACTTCTGTCTTAACCTTTTAGTTGGTGTTTTCATGGCATTATGATTACTAACTTGTGCATCTGAAAAATTAGGTAGAAACTGACTGTCGGGTATCAACCATTGGTTCTCTGTCATTTTACTTGGACTAACAACATTCAATGGCTTTGCAATCATTGGGGTTGACATTCCAAATATCAGTGCATCATTGAAGTAATCCCACAAGATAAAATTATTTGATGAAACATACATCTACAATGACTTGCTAGGATGTGTAGACTGTGATTAACAATAAGTTATTTAATTTACACGAAAATAGAAGCAACAACACACCCTTATACATAACAGTCCTTTCATCATATACATAACATGTTATGTATTAGATGTAGTATGTTATGTATATGATGAAAACACTGTTATGTATAACAGTTCTTTCATTATTAATCACACTCTTATACATAACACTCCTTTCATTATATACATAACATATGATGTATTAAATGAAGTATATTATGTATATGATAAAAATACTATTATATATATCAACACTTCTTATACAAAACTATTAAAATATATGGTAAAGTTACTAATAACAATGCCAGTAAATTATCTACTGCACTTATTATCCGATCTTTATTTTGTGTGTAGTACTGTAAAATATACCATAATTATCTCTTGAAATATACTTAACCACCTATTAACATGCTTTAATTTATGCACATCTATTAATTATCATATTTACTTATACATAGTTATTTGTGTTTACCTTCTGTTCACATTGCAATTCACTTGTTTTTGTATGTTCAGGATTTATCTCGACACAGTCTTGATAATCCATTTTGATAGGTTAAAATCAACTTGTTAGCCTATTAGGAGATCTCCTAATGGACTCCTACCCCCATCATCATCCTGCCATTCACCAAGAAAAATATAACTATGGTATAACAAAATACATCTAATTGAACAACGTTATTAAAAATATCTTGAACTCCTGTCAGATTGGACTGTTTGTTTTTTTGAATCATCTGAGCCACCTTTTTACTTCTTCGAATCATCTTGATCTAGATTATCAGACCCTTCCTCAACCTATATGAACTGTATTAGCAACAAATTTATATTTTAATGACTCTTAAAGTTCAAGTTGACAAATTTAGTATCGTTTGTTCTTTGTTTTTCTTCTGTTTTAAAGCTTGCATTACTTCAGCATATTGATTTGATAGTAATGTTTGAAGGTCTTCAATCTTTTTACTAGCCTTAAGGCATAAATAAAATCATATTAGTTGCAGCATTATCTAGTGCACATGAAATATGCAAACGAAATAATACTTACATAATATTGGAGGTATGAATTTATCTCATCTATGTTAGATTTCAACATGAACTTTTCTTGAGGCATGCTGGAAGATAAATAAAATATCTTAGGTGCCTTGCACTTGGAGACACAACTGTTGATCCATGTTGACCATGTTGAAATTGAAATAGTCCTTGTTTTGTTGTTTCATCAGGTGTTTTTGAAATACCCTCCAATACATTCCCTCTTGAATGATCTGGTGTAGCTTTCTTATGATTTTGCCCCTCGAAAATATTTTTGTCAAACATTACTGTCTTCTTTCTTTTTGAATCTTGTGTAGCTAAAAAATCTGAACAAAATCCTGCCTTGATCAGTATTTTTGGTGATGGTTTTGTACAGAAATCATCAAACTCTTCAGGTATTGAATGAGTGGATGATTTCTTTTCATCGACGATCCTTTTCAACTTATGAGCAGCCGACGTGCTCAAAACAGATATTGGATCTGGATCATATATCTCAATACTCTCCCTAAATGACAAATCAAGCATCTGAACTTCTTTAAGTGTGGGTCGTAAGTTGTTGTAAATAAACTGTGAAAGTATAAAACATATAACAGTAGTCAAACTCTACGTATCAGAGAAACAAACAAGAAAATCAGATAATGTGTGATATTTACCTTGTTGAACATTTTAGTCATAAACTTCTCATATTTAAGCCTCACTCCCACTACATACCAGTTGAAAATCCTTGGAATGACGTTACTCTGACAAACAACAATATTTTTATCAAATTTAGAACAACACTAAAACATCCACATATTCAGTACGTATGGCATTCCTCCTAACGAGATAGCTGTTTTTTGATAAAAATCCTATTTTTACGTAGTAATCAACTTCTCGAATGAGCTTTTCCCTCATGGGAATTGTTCATAACCCCCATCCTCTACCATCTAGAAGCGAGCTATACTAACTGGTGAATCACGTGATTGAGAAAACAAGAATGTATGAATGAAGTACAATATTGCCATATTCAACGCATGTCGAGTGTTGTCGAAGTTTTCCATCTTAACCCGTTGAACCATTGTGAACTTAGATACTCCAGATTTAGCTTTGGAAAAATACTTCAACATTAGGGTAGATGTGGGCGAGGTAGTGTACAGGTAATCATTGATATTACATTTCAGATTGGTAATTATAGCAAACTCAAGCAGAGAAATTTCAAAATAGTACCCTGTACATAAACATGAATCTCACTATGTTTATCCTACTTTATCTCGAGGATCAAAAGGCATTTGGATAGTTGGCCTATCCAGTTGCATTGAGGCATGTCGAGGAATAGACCGAAGAGTGTATTCAAAATAACTCAAGTATTTCTTTGCCCAAATAATGCTTTATATCTTCTTCAAAGTCCCAATTACATAAACTACCAATATGCAATAGGTGAGTTGGAATTTTGTCAATACGATATTTCATCCCCTACAAAAATAACATTGAATTCCAATCTTATTATAATCTAACACCAAAACTTTAGCTTATATTGAAAAGTAAAAATACGTACATAAAAAGTAAATTTGACTGTAATATACATAACCTGAAATGTATAAGCTAAACATAACTACTGTTAACCAATTAACTTATACATAACATGATTATGTATAAGATAAACATAACTGAAGAAAAAACAAATCCTATATATAAAAGAAGTACTCTGAAATGTATAAGCTAAATATAACTGCAATTAACCACAACCTTATACATAACATGCTTATGTATAGGGTAAACATAAGTGCATGAATAAATCAGAATGGGTCAAACCATATACATTACATACCACCTACAACCCCTTATACATACCCCTTACACGTGTAAGATTAAAATGGTTCAAACCATATACAATGCATACCACTAACAACCATTATACATAATCCATACATGTATAATATTAGAATGGGTCAAACTATTTTCATTGCGTAGTAATGTATATAGAGAATAAATAGCAACAAATCCCACAAGAAATATGTGACTTTAAACCTATACATAATATAGCTATGTATGACAATGTATAAGAGTGCATAAGATTGAGAAAAAATATAGATTAAAAAAGCAAATCACTATACCTTTGGAAACCGCGGTCATGATGATCCTTCAGTTTTATTCTTACTTGAAGATTTCATAACAGGCTTTTTAGAGCTTGTACGAGTAACTTCCCTCAACTTCTTCATCTTGGCTGGGTCATTTCGGTGTTTCAATATGTTTTCTGCAAAATTGGGATCCTCATATCGAATGTACTAGGAATAAATCCAAAAATGGGAATTATTTGTTCTTTAACATCTAATTAGCTAAGTCCTAAACTAAAGATCAGACCAGACTCTATCACAACACTTAGATTTTGAGAATTAAGCACATGCAACAATGCAACCTGTAGCTTTTTCATTTGGTAAATTTAAGAGAATTAAAAAAATCAAACAAAGTGTTGACACCCAATTTTTGCTCTCCGTGCCTAAAATTAACGTCTTCAGGCTCCTTGATCGTTAAAGGGCATAAAATATAATTTTCACATCTTTTTTATAATTATTGACAAATTATTGATAATCATCCTTACTTTAGAATTTTTGTCAATTTGTTATCGTATTTATACCTTTCATAATTTATTAATAATCCTCCTTATATTAGGATTTCTATCAATTCATTATCGTTTTTAACATTTTACAATCATCTGTACGCGTACACGACATGACATCACATTTTTCTTATTATTTTTCAAATTAATTATATTTTTTAATATTTTATTTTTTGTAATTACAAATCATTTTCTGCATTCTTTTTTACAGTCCAAAAATGCTAAGTCGGATCAATTAATTTTACATAGTATAATAATTTGATGTCTTATCGCATTTGACAATGACCACACAATAATGTCTTGTCACATCCGACAGTGAATACACATAATGTCTTGTCACATCCGACAATGACTATACAATGATGTCTTGTCACATCCGACAATGACTACACAATTAGTCTTGTCACATCCGACTATGACTACACATAATGTCTTGTCATATCTGACAATGACAACTCAATGACACTACCCTTAGGATAATAACTCTATCCATTGGTCAAACGGATGAACATCCTTTGGTCAATATCCTAAGGACTAAAGGATGTGCTATTATAAAAAGAGGGGACACCCCTTTATCCATTGGATAATAGGGAGTGCCCAATTTTATTATAAATAAGCAAGAGTGGAAGACAATTTTATTTATCTTTTCTCTCTACACACACATTTTCATACACCCACACATATTTTCTCTCTCTCTCAAATACATACACAAAAAAATACAAGAAAAAATCTTTTCTCATTTTTCATTTTCTCTCCCAAAAATACGCATATGCATATGCACATTTTTTAATCGCACACACATTATATTCTTCTTTCTCCCCTCTCTCAAGAATAAAAAAATACACACAAATTTTTCCTCCTTTTTCTCTCTCTCAAACAAATAAAAAATACATATATATACATAAAATAAATTAAATTTTTGCTCCCTATTTTGGTGAAATTCCACCATTTTTACTAGGGATTATATTGATTACATTTATATATATATATTTCTCAAGTGTTGTTGTTGCTATTCATATTTTCTTTTCATGGCCGAAACTTTGTGTCCCAGTGACTTTCTTTCCTTTATCCGTTTCCATCAATCTTCGTTATATTTTTTAATGGTTTTGTTGGTTGATATTTTATGTGAATTTATTTTCGTATTTCTTTGTTTATGGATGCTTAATGATGGTTATTGTCACTCCTCAGTGAATGTTCACATTTTTCAATCATGTTTGAACTATTTCTATTTTATTCCATTACTCTGTATACAATTAGGAATTTTACTCTATTTTTGTTATTTTCAATTACTTCTTCATGGCTACATCATTTTTATTCATTAAATTTGACCTTTTTGTCATTTTATTATTTCAATCATTGATACTCGTTTGAATTACTATGTATGATTTTGATATGCGTTCAGTGACTTTCTTAATTTTTCGTCATTTTTCATTGTTATTAAATACCATTTATTATTTGGCTGATGAAAATATCTATCCGTCGGATACTTGAGGCCACTCCATTACAAATGACGGATTTTATTTTCAAAAGATTACTATTTTATATCAAAATAAATGCTTGGCCAATGACATTATCTCTCCGTCGGATACTTGAGGCCACCCCGTAACAAAAGATGGATTTTTATTTCTCAAAGTTTACTTATTTACATTAAAAATAAATGCTTAGCCGATGAAGAAATTCTCCGTCGATTTTTGAGGCCTCCACAAATAAAAGACGGATATTACGTATATAAATACGTAGTAAAAAAATTAAACATTTCAGGCAATGACGAAACTTTTATAACACCACGATAACACAAAAGGTTTTATGATTTGTATCTTGGTAAGGTGATTTAGGACGGCCGATTAGTTGAGCAACCACTTCGTAGCCATGGCGAGTCTAAAACTTAATCCTAGCCCACATTATAGCAAAACTTTATTTTTATATGTACATCTATATGTACATCTGTGAACATTATTTCACTTACTTTAATAATTATTTGTTCATTTTATTACTTGATCAAGCACTAATACATAATTCTCGAGCTTTATGTTTGTAGTTTATTTTCATTTGTATAAGTATACATAAAGATAAAAAATAGTGAAAACTTTACTTTTTGGGTGTCGGGCGGAGATATTCTTTATTTACATAATTTCATCACTTTTAGACAAAACTTAGGCCGTTAATATTTACATAAAAGAATCAAGTTAATCAAGTAATTCACGTATTGTGTAGTCTTTTCTTCTCAAATAAATTTTACTTTTTCATAATTTAAATCAAATAAAAATATTACTTGTGAATACCTTTTCTTTTCATGACACATTAAAATACATTTCTTTTCGTACGTCATAAAATACTTTTCTTTTTCACATGTATTTTATATATTTTATACATATCTTTTACATGTTTTTATTTATAAAGTTAATATACATATACTTTTACATGATTTTAAACATTTATAATATTTTTAAAGAATTATTTTATACTTAATACACATACACTTTTATATTATTTTAAATAGTTATACCTCCTCCCTCATTGATAAGTTTAGTCTAGCCGGGTACCACATTTGTGGATCCTGAAGGGTGCCTAACCCCTTCCCTTCGGTATAATTTGAACCCTTACCTGTAGTCTCAATAGGTTTTCGCAGACTAAAACATTAATCATACGTATTAACAAATAAATAGGTTTTCTTATTTTCCATTAAAAATTAGGTGACGACTCTATACAAAATTTCAATTCTTTAGAGTCCAATAAGTCATGTTTTGTTTGATCTTGGCAAAAACAGGGCATGGCACAAAGCTCTAAAATAAATTGAAAATGATGATGAAATTGAGCAATCTGATAAGATATCGTTGGAATTTTGAAATCTTGAAACTGCCAGATAATGCTAGCTTAATTTTAGGTATACATTGTAGAACATTAACCAATCTAAAAGGGATCGTTTGATATATATAAGGATTTTGGAGAGAGTATTTAAGATGTGTATTTATGTAAATTTTAGAAAAAAATAGTCAAGGTTTTGTTTATTACTTAAAATAACCATTAGGCCATTTTCTTCCTTTCTTTTAGAAGTATTTTTTTAAAAAAATACCTTTTTGTTGTTTTTTTTGCTGTTTTTTTTTTAAATTATTAAAAAAACTTTTTCATTTTTTTTCAAAATTTTTTGGTACAATTTTTTTCATATATCGATATTGTATAAAATAACGTATAAACATGTATATATGATGTATAAATAGTTATGTAGTAAGTGTATATGTAATGTATCAATATTGTATAAATAATGTATAAACACGTATCAATATTGTATAAATGGTGTATAAACACGTATGTAAGCTGTACAAATAGTTATCTAGTGTATATGCAATATATCAATTTTGTATAAATTTGTATAAACATGTATTGCTATTATATAAATAGTTATGCAATGTATCAACATCGTATAAGTGGTGTACAAGGTGTATCAATATTGTATAAATAATATATAAACGTGTATCAATATTGTATAAAAAAGAATGTAATGTACCGATATTATATGAATGAAGTATAATTGTGTCTCAGTGTTATATAAATAATTATGTAATGCATCAATATCAATATTTATTTGACTATCTTACATCCCCACCTTAATAAATAAAGTATAAAAAAATAATGAAACAACATAAATATTCATTTTTTCATAAAAGAAGTGAAAAAAATTAGAAAAGATTTTTTTTAAAAAAGAAAAACTAAAAAAATTTAAACAACGAAATTTTTTTTTTCTTGAATAGCATTGTTTCCAACATAATTTAATTCATGAAAAATAAACTTCAACCAGAAATAAAAATATGAAGAAACAAGAATTTTTTATTGATAAACGATTGTGGTTACAAATCTGTTCCTCTCTTGATTCTTCTCTCTTGATTTTCTTCGTAATTTGAGGGCTATTAGTGGCTTATTCTCGAACATAGGATGATCTTTTTATAAATATCTCATAATTTTGTGGGATATTGAAGATCTCGATTTTTTTACGAATACCCATCAGCTTATGGGATATTCAAGATGCCTGCTTCAGGAAACATGATACCCTTTAAATAGGTGAGATTTAGGGTAAAATAGCCTCCCAAAACTCTAACATAATTTGGATTCTTCTTGAAGAGTCCCACAAATTTTAGGTGTCTACAAATGCCCCCTACTTCAAGACTTGTCGGAGTGTAGACTTGATGAAACTCAAAGATGAGTCTTGAAGTACCGCTTCCATCTTTATGTCCCACTAGGCGTGTCAATTTTTTTCCAATAAATTTTTTACGGTGATAGAAATAAATTGCAATCACAATTAAAAATATGAAGAAACAACAGTTTTTATTTATAAACGATGTGGGTATAAATCTATTCCTCCCTTGATTCTTCTCTCTTGATTTTCTCCGTAATTCGAGGGCCGTTAGTGACATATTTCTCGAACGTAGGAACATTTGGATTTGATCTCCATGAAAGGAGGATTTGTCTACTTGATGTATTTCATTATCAAGAAGAGAGGGTTTTGATATTTATGAATATCCCATGAATTTATTGAGACTTTTCAGATCTTTGATCTTTTTGTGCATATCCCGTGAATTCGTGGAATACTGGAGATGCCTCTTTAAAGGGATATTTGCCCCCTTTATATAGGCGTAATTTAGGGTTTAGGTTGAGTAGCCATCAAGCTAGATTTAGGGTAAAGTAGCCCCTAAGAACTCTAACAAAAATTGAACTCATTTTGTAGGGTCCACAAAATTTCAATGTCTACAAATGCCCCTGCTTCAAGGCTTGTTGGAGTGTAGACTTGATGAAACTCAAAGACGAGTCTTAAAGTACCGCTTCCATCTGCTTCAAGGCTTGTCGGAGTGTAGACTTGATGAAACTCAAAGACGTGTCTTGAAGTACCGCTTCCATCTTTACGATCCTGCGGCTATAGATTCACATATTTGATTTATGAAAGAAGAGATGAAGGGTAGATTTGGTCCCACTGGGCGTGCCAGAATTTGTTGGACAATAAAATTCTCGCGACCGAAAATAAATAATCGAGACAAGAAAAATACTGCAAAAATCAATTTATTAATTTCAATAAGTGAGTGTTACAATCTCTATGATTCCTCTGATTCGCCTTTTCAACTATAAATTCAAGGACTTGATCTTGAACTTTAACTTGAACTTGACGGATTTGATCTTGACTTGTGCTTGAATCCAAGGGCTTGGTAGCTTGTTCTTGAATCTTGCGGTCTTGATCTTGCACTTGAACTTGATTTGAAGACTTGATGAACTTGATATCGACTTGTACTTGAATTCAAGGGCCTTTGAGCTTGTTCTTGAATCTTGCAGTCTTGATCTTGAAGCTTGAACTTGTTCTTGAATTTTGAAATCTTGAGCTTCTTCTTGAACCTTGAACTCTTGATTTTGAAATCTTGAGCTTGTTCTTGAACCTTGTACTCTTGATCTTGAAATCTTGAGCTTGTTCTTGAATTTGTAGAGAAATCTGCTGCTTTGATCCACGAGCTCTTTCTTGATTCTTGTTAAACTTGTTGGTCTTTATTGAATTATGAGGGCCCTATTTATAGTTGTAGGAAGTAAAGAGTCATGATAAACATGAACTTTCTTTGACCAATCAGATTTAAGTGACATGACATTTCTTATGGGGTTTTAATTTATTGCATTATTTTGACTCGTGGCATGGTCCCATTGGCTCCTTCACTTGACTTGGTATGCCACGTCATTTGACATGTGGCACCAAATTGGGCCTCTAGCATATGATGACATCTTGGACTTGCTAAAGTGGGCTCAGTTATTTGTAGCCCAAATTAATATGATGACATCTTGGGCTTGATAAAGTTGATTAATCATTTTTAACCCAAATTAATGGACTAGCCCAATTAAAAGAATTGGACTTTAAATAAATCCACACAAGTTTGGATTTAAATAATTGATCCAATTACATTAGTCCACAATATTTATTTGGGATTAATATATTTTAAATTTAATATTATCCGAAATATATACGGATAACATTTTATTGCTTACAAGCATGATAATTTTTTTTTGTATTAGAATTAAAAAGTCCAAATTGCCGAATTACAGGTAATGGAGCAAATGCCAAAACAAGATTAGGATATGCAAATGGCGGGATGCTATTTTTGATGTAATTACTTTGGTTGACTGACCATTTTTGGAAACAACATAGGCAGAAAGGCCACTTAAGTGTGTTATTTCTTGCGTAAGAAACTTAAATCAATGGACATTTTGTATAATTTTTCCAATCGTGAATATATGGTATTATTTTTAGTATAAATAACATAAATTTCAAAATTTTGCTTCATAATTACCTTCTCTCCTGAATTTTTTAATAAATATTCACCCTCTCAAATTTTGAAACTGCATATACATAACAAATTTACTATATACACTAACATATACATAACAAACTTACCATATACATTGCCAACATATTCATAACAACTAATTAATTTAACGATACATCACCACCTGATACATACCGATACATAACTCTTTAAGTATTAATATCACAAAGATACTTTCAGATACATAAGTATTATGTATCAGTAGCACAAAAAAGCATTTCAATACATGATTTTTGTAGATTTTTGATTTCTTATGTATCTGCAATCTAATATATAGTAAGATACATGGGGCTTTGAGCTGTAGGTGACAAAAAAGTTAAAAAATAAGGTGTAGGTGACTCAAGTCTTAATAATTGAGTGTAGATGACAATTACTTTATTAGGGATTAAGAAAGTTGGGGAGGTTTGAAAATAACCCACAAGTTTTTTAATTTATACTTTGATCTAAATGTTAGTTAATATAACAGAAAACAGAGAGAAAAAAGTGTATTTCTCTCTCTTCTCATCCGTTGTTATTTTCTCTCTCTTCATGATTATTGTTGTTCATTGTTGCTGCTGCTTTATTCATCATCTTATGCTTCATTATCATCATCTTCTACTTCATTATCATCTGCATCTTCTTCTTGTCGACCATTATTGTTGTTGTTGTTATTGCTACTGCTGCTAGCTGATCAATTTCTTAGGTCAAATTTTGTTTCCTACATCACTTTCCACTTTGGCATAACTTCATAGGTGACTTTGAAAAGTAAAATTATGATTTTTATTCGAATTTGTCATCTGGGTACACAGTTAATGCTGTTTTTTCCAAAAATGGATAGAACCCGATCATGAATCCAACATAAATGCCCACAATTTAAACAGATCACTCATATGGTGCATCAGATGAGTAATATGTTGTAATGGAAGACTCATATGTTGGATTCATATTTATACTTCTATAGTGCCCATAACATGAATCGAACAGATGGGAAATCTGTTGTAACAGAAGATTTATCTATTATAATAGACTAGTTATCTGTTGCAACAGAGTAGTTATCTGTTGCATCAGACTGATTATCTGTTGCATTAGACTGATAGTTGTTGCATCATACTTCTTATCTGTTGCAATATATGAGTAATCTGTTTGGAACAACACAAACCATCCCCTGCGACAAATCCAACAGATAACTAATATATTTCAACTCTTGCTATTGCTACTGGATTCAAAATTATTTCTTGCATCCAATCGTCGACATGTTTATTGAGAAGATAATAGACAGAATGAAAATTAAATACTCCCTCCATCTCAAATTACCTGTCCCAAATTTTCTAATTTGATTTCTCATTTTACTTGTTTTTTTTTCATTAATCAAGAAGAGACAAAAAAATTCATGTTTTACCCTTTGCATTAATTACTTTTTCTTTAAATTAAAATGTAAACATCATTTAATAAGGGTATTATGGTAAACTAGGTATGCTTTTAATTATTTTTCTTAATCAATGTGCCATCTCAATTTGGGATGGGTATTTGACACAGAGGGAGTATAAATTAAAACGTCAAAGCCATGCAATAGACTAGTTATATGTTGAAACAGACTAGTTATCTATTTCATCAGACTGATTATCTGTTGCATTAGACTGCTTATCTGTTGCAACATATGAGTAAGCTATTTGGAACAACGCAAATCAGCCCTTGCCACAAACCCAACAGATAACCAATATGTTCAACTCTTGCTATTGCTACTGGATTCAAAATTATTCCTTACGACCAACCGTTGACATATTTATCGAGAAAATAATAGATAAAATAAAAATTAAATATAAATTAAAACATCAAAGTTGATCAAACATAATTATTTTATTAAACAAAAATAAATAAAAATACATATACCTACACTAAAAGAGAAAAAATAATCTAATTATTATTATTATTGCCAGCCGACCTATATTCAACCGGTAGCAGCAAGGCCCTCCTCAACCTGTGGATCTCACGGAGCATCCTTGCTCTAACTGCTCCTAGTTTCCATTGCAGGTCACGAACCTGCATCCGAAGTTCATTCATGACGTCTTGCAGAAAAGCAATGTCCCACACCGGATCAACCATATCTAGAACACACAAAAATTGACAAAAAACATAAAAACAAAAGTAAAGAAAAGAATATTTGAATGTAATACAACGTGTACTACAAATTGGTAAGGAAAAAACTTACCTGATTTAGGGAAGAGAAAGTGGTGGAAGGTGTAACATGAAAGACAAGATGCAATAAATAAATAGAGTGTAGTTGAACGAACGATTGAGTAAGGAGGGACCTATTTATAGAGGATTGAATTTGAATGAGTGGCAAAAAAACGCGACTATTCACCTCCATTTATAAATTACATTTTTGATTACTGTGAATAGCTATGACTTAATTAAATTAAGAAATATTATGATAAGTCAAGAATTTTTAGATTATTATTATTAATTAGTTATTTTCAAGAATCATTTTTATTGAGTTGTGACAACAGATTCTATGTCTGTTGCATCAGATAACTCATCTGTGACAACAAATATATCATCTGTTGCAACAAATAGAAAATCTATTGCATCAGATAGTCCATTTATTGCAACATATAATCTAACTGTTCACCTTAATTTATTAATTACATTTTTGATTACTGTGAAAAATTATGACTTAATTAAATTAAGAAATATTGTGATAAGTCATAACTTTTCAGATTATTATTATTAATTAGTTCTTTCCAAGAGCCATTTTTATTGAGTTCTGACAACAGATTCTATATCTGTTACATCAGATAACTCATTTGTGACAACAGATATATCATCTGTTGCAATAAATAGAAAACTTGTTACATTAGATAATCTATCTGTTGCAACATATAATCTAACTATTCACCTCCATTTATTAATTACATTTTTGATAACTGTGAAAAATTATGACTTAATTAAATTAAGAAATATTATGATAAGTCATGACTTTTCAGATTATTGTTATTAATTAGTTATTTCCAAGAACCATTTTTATTAAGTTGTGACAACAAATTCTATATCTGTTGTATCAGATAACTCATCTGTAACAATAAATATATGATCTGTTGCAACAAATAGAAAACCTGTTACATCAGATAATCTATCTATTGCACCATATAATCTATCTTTTTTTTTAAAAAGTTATCATCATATCATTAATCCAAATTTGCTGACTTTTTTATTATATAAATTAAGAAAATATTTTAAAATAAAAATATTTTCTGTGAAAAAAAATGATCCCTATTTAATATTAACGCCAATTATTCAAATTAAATAATCATTTTTTATGGTTATAAATTGTGTTTATCATTTATTTCCTTATTATTTTCTGTGAAAAGAAATGACTTAATTAAATCAAGATGGTGAGTTTTTTATTATTGTGACACATGACTTTTTAGCTTATTATTATTAAATAACTTTTTTCTCAATTTAAAAATCGAAAACACCTTTTCAATAACCATTTTTTTTAATAAAATAATAACCATTTTTATTGAGTTCTGGCAATAGATTGTATATCTGTTGAAACAAATCGACCATCTGTTATAATAGCTTTTTTGATTTCTTCTAACAGCTGATACTTCAGTCGAAACAGATGGGGAATTTGATGCATCAACAACATTATTGAATGTATTTTAGAAAAAAAGTCACGACTGTTCACCTTTTTCTTAACAATCACCATATAAGTTAATTAATCCAATATTGTGACTTTTTTTATTATATAATAAATAAATAATTTTAAAAAATTAATTTAAAAACAAAAATGGTGAAAAGTCACGATAAGTTATTAAAATTAAATAACCGTTCTTTTATGGTTATAAATTATGTTTATTATTTATTTTTTAATTATTTATTTATGAACCATTTTTTATATTAAATAATCAAAAAGTCATGTCTTTTTACCCTCTCAATAACAACAATAACCTTTTTTATTAACAACATATGATCCATGTGTCGCATCAGATTAACCTCTATTGCCATAAATGCTCAATCCGTACCACCAAACGTCGACATGTTGAGAATAAGAAATAAACAGAATGATAATTAAATATTAAATAAGAATTAAAAATTTAAAGTCGACCACTAAACATAGATTTTTGAATCCCTTGGGTAGATCCGATATACAAAAGGATGAAAATACATACGTTACAAGAAAAAAACATAATCTAATTATTATTTCTACTACTATTATTATTTTTATTATTATTATTATTACTATTATTGTCAACCGGACAATTTTCATCCGGCAGCAGTAGGGCCCTCCCCAGCCTTGCTCTGAAGTCCGCCAAATCCCTTTGGAGTTCATCAAACTGTCTTTGAAGTTCCCGTAAGGACTCGATATGAATCTTCTTGTACAAATATGGATCAGCCATATTTATAAGTGCAGTAGAATGAACGAGTAAGGAGGAACCTATTTATAAATGATTAAATTCGAAAGGGGCTAGTCAAAAAAGCCACGATTGTTCATCCCTTAATTAAATAAAATTGATGACTTTTTGAATATGTAAACTAAAAAAATGGATCTAAATACAATATTTTATCTTTTATCATATTTCAAAAAGAAAAAATTACTTTAAATAAATGTAACGCCCCGAGTCTGCACCCCGGACGCCACACGGTGCTCATGACCCCGAAGGACCACAAGCTAACCCATGAATGACACCTGCTGTGAGCACTGAATAATAATACAAAAAATAGGCTGAAATGCCATAAGGTTCATAATCTAAAAATAATTACTGAATACTAATAAATAAATATAGAAAGCTGAACGTCTGTCTAAAATAATCTAGCCTGAAAAGCCTCTAACTGTCTGAGCATGGAGTTGATGGGACAAGTCCCCAACTAACTCCAACTAATGAATATACTAAACTTTTAAAATACTAAAATGATAATTCTGTCCCCGAACTATGAGGACTCACCACTAAATCTGCTACTGATAGGCTGGGCTGCTAAGTATGGTCAGGAGCCTGTGCATCTGAACCTATGATATAAGATAATATAGTGCAAAAGAAATAGTATGCACCAGTACTTTGAATGTACTGTTATGCTAAGTGAGTTAAGCTGATATGCAAGGGTTCATATGCATGAAAAATAACTGACTGGGTAACATGAGTATGACTGAATGAGAGTACATATATATTTGAAACGACTGTAAATACTGATTATGCAATATTGCATGTAAATCTACTTTAATGTAACTGAGATCGTTGATAACTGAATTACTGATAGCCAGGTGATTGTTTCTGACAGTTCTAATCTTGTAGAACTAAATTGAGTTCTATACTGAGCTGGGTGACTATGCCTGACAGTCCTGATTCTGAAAATTGATCTGAGGTTTTATATTGAGTTTGAAACTGAAACTATAACTGTGAAAGTGTTCATCTAACTGACATACCCCGATTATAAACTGAGTTGGGGTCCAACCCGTGACCCCAGTTGGAAGGGTGTTAGCACCTTGCCAAGGGATACTAACAATGGCTGTGAGTTAAACCTATCTGACAGAAAGATATTTCGTCAACCCTCACTGGCAGAAAAACTCATATGAGATGTATCAAACCTTATCTGATAGGAAAATATCTCAACGTACGCTGGCTACGTAGTTCTGCAATACAGGGATTGCTACTAAGGGTCAAACCCTTCACTGACAGGAATGCCCCCATCTCTGGGTTCGCTCGGTGCTGATTCCTACTCCCAACTAAATAAACATTGAACTAATTTCTAGACTGCACTAGGCTTGACTAAACTATTACTGATCGTGCTAACTAACTAAACTAGACTGAGTTTACTGAGTTCTGTTATCTGACTAAATACACTGTTCGTGATACTGAGCTGAAATGGACTGATAATGAGTGTCACTGAGTTCTGTAACTGACTGAGTACTACTGTTCGTGACATTACTGAGACTATTCTATAACTACTGTAGCTCTAGGTAAATAACTGGATTTTTGGTTATTGAATACCCCCAGGACTTGAAAGCATGGAAAGTATGGCATGATCTTGAAAAGCATAACAATAAATACTTGTTAACAATACATTCACCTAGGCATTTTGTCAAACATTTGAGATACATGAACTTGTACATGAATGGGTCCACATGATGACATATCATGATTTCACTATTCAATTCACATAGGCATTCTATCAAACATTTGGGGAGCATGGTTATTTCACATGACGATAGTCAACACATGAACATCATGGATACAATAATCAATTGTAATTTTAATGATTTAACATGTAAATCATATAATTCACCACACATGCTAATTTAATTTCATGAAACTTGTAGTAAATCATAGATTAAAACCCAAATAATATCATGAACATGAATATAATCAAATTCAACAGAAAATTCATAAAAGAAATCAACTTGTAGTTTCAAAAGTGGTTCTTGAACTCCAAGGGTGGAAGGAAACCCTTAGATGAACACCTAACATACCTTGGTAATCAAATTCGTGAAGATTGATGGTGTGTTCTTGAAGCTTGAACTTGAAATTGGATGCCCTTGGGTTTATTCTTAAGAAAATTTGAGAGAGAATGAGTGATTTAGCCTTTAGAAAGGCTTAATCTCGTGTTTTTGGGGCTGATATAAGGTGAAAAAATAACTCAAATACCCCTCTAGACACGGACTTTTTAATTACTAAAAATGTGCCCAGCGATGCGCAAACCGGAGCACCGCATCGATGGTATCGATGCGATGACCAACACGATGCATCGAGTTCGCGTTGGTTCTCTGCAATTTGCACTGAAAGCTGAGAAAAGTATTCATCGACATGAATGTTCACATTTTTCAATCATGTTTGAACTATTTCTACTTGATTCCATTACTCTGTTATACAATTAGGAATTTTACTCTATTTTTGTTTTTTTCAATTACTTCGTCATGTCTACATCATTTTTATTCATTAACTTTCACCTTTTTATTATTTTATTATTTTAATCATTGATAATCATTTTAATTACTATGTATAATTTTGATATGCGTTTAGTGACATCGTTAATTTTTCGTCATTTTTCATTGTTATTAAATACCATTAATTATTTGAACGATGATCCGTCGGATACTTGAGGCCACTCCTTTACAAATGACGGATTTTATTTTCAAAAGATTACTATTTTATATCAAAATAAATGCTTGACCAATGACATTATCTCTCCGTCGGATACTTGAGGCCACCCCGTAACAAAAGATGGATATTACGTATATAAATACGTAGTAAAAAAATTAAATATTTCGGGCAATGATAAGATTTTTATAACACCACGAAAACACAAAAAGTTTTATGATTCATATCTTGGCAAGGCGATTTAGGACGGCCGATTAGTTGAGCTACCACTTCGTAGCCATGGCGAGTCTAAAACTTAATCCGAGCCCACATTATAACAAAAATTTATTTTTATATGTACATCTATATGTACATGTGTGCACATTATTTCAGTTACTTTAATAATTATTTGTTCATTTTATTACTTGATCAAGCACTTATACATAATTCTCGAGCTTTATGTTTGTAGTTTATTTTCATTTGTATAATTATACATAAAGATAAAAGGTAGTGAAAACTTTACTTTTTGGGTGTCGGGCGGAGATATTCTTTATTTACATAATTTCATCACTTTTAGGCAAAACTTAGGCCGTTAATATTTACATAAAAGAATCAAGTTAATCAAGTAATTCACGTATTGTGTAGTCTTTTCTTCTCAAATAAATTTTACTTTTTCATAATTTAAATCAAATAAAAATATTACTTGTGAATACCTTTTCTTTTCATGACACATTAAAATACATTTCTTTTCGTACGTCATAAAATACTTTTCTTTTTCACATGTATTTTATATATTTTATACATATCTTTTACATGTTTTTATTTATAAAGTTAATATACATATACTTTAACATGGTTTTAAACATTTATAATATTTTCAAAGAATTATTTTATACTTAATACACATACACTTTTATATTATTTTAAATAGTTATACCTCCTCCCTCATTGATAAGTTTAGTCTAGTCGGGTACCACATTTGTGGATCCTGAAGGGTGCCTAACTCCTTCCTTTCGGTATAATTTGAACCCTTACCTATAGTCTCAATAGGTTTTCACAGACTAAAACATTAATCATACGTATTAACAAATAAATAGGTTTCCTTATTTTCCTTTAAAAATTAGGTGGCGACTCTATACAAAATTTTAATTCTTTAGAGTCCAATAAGTCATGTTTTGTTTGACCTTGGCAAAAATAGGGCATGACAGAATGGCGACTTCGCTGGGGATTAACAACAGGTTCTGACCACAATAGGCTCAATTTTTCAATTGAGGGAGGTATTTTTAATTTTTTTTCTTGCATATGTTAGTTCTTTGATTCCTTTTCTATTTACACTGGAAATTATGTAGAATTGTTCATAAATTTTGTACATTATTTACACAAATTAATTTTGTTGTTTTGTCAAATTTTTTTATTCATTACTTGTTTATATACACTTTATCTGTATATTGAAAGATTGCTACACATTATTTAATCATAAATTACAATTCCATCGAGTCTTTGTCCATACACTTCACACACTGTGGTTCGCGCGGGGAATGTCTTACACTCCCCCAAACCTTCTTTGAATTCCATAGTTTTAGAGTTGGGGCATTTAGGTTAGTGCGCCTTTTCACAATCATTCAGTCCTACTCTTAACCATTTAGGAAGATTCCTATTCTAGAAGTAAATCACGCCATATACAAACTCATAAAAAATAGGTTTGAACTACGTTTTGACCTGATTTTTATCCTGACAAGATATGTAGGCAACCCTGTTTTAGGGTTCGATCTCATCACTGTTTCAAAATAATTCCTTCGGTATTCATACTGGGGCAATTTTTCTGAAATAGTTCAAAGACGCTCTCCAAAGGTTTTCAAGAGCGCAAATAAATGATTCCTCAAATTCAAATCTCAATAACATTAGTGTTTAGGCAACCTACCTCCAAATCCTCACTCGATTTTGGTTCGAGAACACCTAGTTTCTTCTTTCAGACGTCGTAAACCATTAAATTTATGGTGTATCGATCCCCACTATCAATGCAAGGGTTCAATATTCTTTCATTCATAACAATCCTGCCAACTATGGTGAAATAATGCCATAACTTCTTCAATGTCTGACCTTCTCAATCTTGTCGACATATTGAAGTAATTTAGAAAATCTCCTCATGCTCGACGTCCATCATCTTGATCGTCTAATCGAACCAATTTTTCTAATACAAGCAATTCCTTCCTAATCGTCTTTCACATTATTTTTTCAAAGATGACCACCACTTTTGTACATTCATACATGTTACATATAAATTTACAAATTTGCCTGAACTACGCAGACCTGATTCTTGTTTTCACAAGATACGTAGGCAACCCTCATTTGGATTCGGTCCCATTCTTTTTTTAAATAAAATAAAATTTTAACGTGGTTTGTACCAACACAATTAGGAGTGTGCATGAGAAAGAACAAATTGGTATGATGGAGAGGACCGAATTCACGGTAAACCATAGATTCTTTTGGTACCTCTTAGTCAAACTTGAGCAACACTCAAAAATTCTCTTGCATACATCTAAGACAATAACAAAGCCCACCCCATCATTTCAAGTGCATTGTGTGGTGAGCTTTAGACTAGTTCATTGCATTGCATTATTGATCCAGAACTTGGACTGAATATCTGTTGAGGCGAAATTCTAAGTTACACTTAGTTTGGGAAAAGATTGTAGGCCTTTCTTGACTTGATTGTGCCTTCCACAGCCTACCAAATGACATCAATCCCTAGTATTTCCCCCTTTGAGCCTGAAACCTTTTCTTTGGAATAACCACATTTGAGCCTATACCTTTTGAGTGATTACATGCACTATCTCTCTTTGGACCACCTCTTTAGCGCACTAAGTACGAGCAAGTTGCGAATGAAGATTCAAGATCAAAGTTGCCAAAGGAAAAGGGCGTATATCCCCAGAAGAATAAAAATAAAAGATGACTTCAAAGAAAGAAGGAGAAAGGCCCCCCACAAAGAAAAAAAAAGAAAACCCTGAAAAAGGGGGGGAAACCATTCCCCCCCCCCCCCAAAGAAAAAAAAGAACGGAAAATATATCGAAAAGGGAAAAACTCCAATACAAGATTCAAAAGAAGTCGAAAAAATACAAAACAAGGGGCAAAGAAGAAAAATAAATAAGATCGAGCGTCAAAAGCACTGATACAGTGCAATGCTCATTAAGGAATCAGTTACTTTTACCCCAGACGTTATCCTACCCGACTCCAAGCCTATATTACAAGCCAATAACAAGACTTACAAGATCCTACTCTAAGTTTTCTCGCATTGGTGGATACTTACATGAAGGCCTAGCCTATGATATCACAATTACATTTATTGAACTTCTTTTTGAGTATGAGCGTATATATCTAGACATCTCCAAATTCAAGAGAAAAATAATACTCAAATATGCGTGAGAACGAGACATTCTTTCTGGAGAGGGCACTTGAAACATGGAAACATGCACAATTCAAAATCTTTGTTTGAAGTAAGATGAATAAATCTTGTCGATACTTAGGTATATCTGAAGTACCACTCGAAGCTATAGAAGCTACCCTGAACTCGATCTCGATTAGCTGGAAAAGAGATAGGGGGATTCTTATACACACTACTAATTGTTGTTACCAACTGTAGTCAAGACATAATTATATCTTTTCATTGTTCAAAATTTCTTACAAAGAAAATACAAAATAATCTTTTGCATTTTCACCTTTCTGCATTTTTACAAAGAAAACACAAATAATGTTTTGCATTTTTACCTTTCAACATTTCTTATAAATAAAACACAAAGTAGTTTTCCGCATTTTTCATCTTTCAACACATTTTTACAACGAAAATACAAAAAAAAAAATCTTTCCTTTCAAACCATGCCTACACATCCATGCATCACACTTTACATTTAAGACGCCTATCTCCGAATACCAATAATTAACCTTTCTCTTCAAGGTACAACCTTAAAACACGGACATTATGCTTTTTAATTGGGTGTTCTCAAAGGCTTTTATATTTTCATAGCCCCACCAGTTGAGAGGCTATTACCTTTCAAAGCCCCGTCAGTCGAGAGACTTTTACATTTTTATAGCCTCGCCAGTCGAGTGGATATTACCTTTCAAATCCCCACCAGTCGAGAGGCTATTACCTTTCAAAGCCCGCCAGTCGAGAGGCTTTTACATTTTCATAGCCTCGCCAGTCGAGTGGCTATTACTTTTCAAAGCCCCGCCCGTCGAGAGGATTTTTACATTCTCATAGCCCCGCCAGTCAAGAGGCTATTACCTTTCAAAGCTCTGTTAGTCGAGAGGCATTTACATTTTCATAGCCCTGTCAGTCGAGAGGTATTACCTTTCAAATCCCCACTAATCGAGAGGCTTTTAAATTTTTATAGCCCCACCAGTCGAGTGGCTATCACCTTTCAACAACCCCGCCAGTCGAGAGGCTTTTTACATTCTCATAGCCCCTCCAGTCGAGAGGCTATTACCTTTCAAAGCCCTACCAGTTGAGAGGCTTTTATATTTTTATAGCCTCGCTAGTTGAGAGGCTTTTACATTTTCATAGCCCCGCCAGTCGAGTGGTTATCACCTTTCAATAGCCCCGCCAGTCGAGAGGCCTTTTACATTCTCATAGCCCCACCAATCGAGAGGATTTTACATTTTCATAGCGCCGTCAGTTGAGAGGCTATTACCTTTCAAAGCCTCGCCAGTCGAGAGGCTTTTACATTTTTTATAGCCCTACTAGTCGAGTGGCTATTACCTTTTAAAGCCCCACCAATCAAGAGGCTTTTACATTCCCATAGCCCCGCTAGTCGAGAGGCTTTTACATTTTCATAGCCCCTCCAGTCGAGAGGCTATTACCTTTTAAAACCCCACTAGTCGAGAGGATTTTTATATTCTCGTAGCCCCGCCAGTCGAGAGGCTATTACCTTCCAGCTGTTCCACTAATCGAGAGGTCATTACCTCATTGGTTGATGACCTTAGTCTTCATAGACAATTAAGGACGACCATTACATATTCTCTGTAGATAATCGGAGATAACAATTAACATCAGTCTCCATAGATGATTGGAGATGTCATTAAGTCTTCGTATATAATCGAAGACATCATTCATCACATAGTCTCCGTAGAGAATCGGAGATGACAATCAACATCCATCTCCATAGATAATTGAAGATGTCATCAAGTCTTCGTAGACAATCGAAGACATTATCATTCATCACAGTCTCCGTAGATAATCGGAGACAACAATAAACACCAGCCTCTATAGACTATTGGAGGTGTCATGCATCATTTCTCCATAAAAAATCGGAGACAACAATCAACACCAGCCTCCATAGACAATTGGAGGTGTCATGCATCAATTCTTCTTATACAATCGAAGACATCATCATTCAACAACAGTCTCAATAGACAATTGGAGATGTCATGCATTAAGTCTTCGTAGACAATCAAAGATATCTTTCATTCATCAGCATTAGTCTTCGCAGACAATCGAAGACACCCGTCATTCATCCTCAAATCCCCATAGACGATTGGAGACATCATACCTCTTTTCAACAAAAGGTACAATTCAGAACAACAATTTTTTTTTCAAATCCCATATATCACACACTGGGGCAAATTTTGAGAACCATCTCAAATTTTCCCCATTTTCTCATTTTGAACTACATTGACCTGATATATCATCTGTTGCAACAAATAGAAAATCTATTGCATCAGATAATCTATTTATTACAACATATAATCTAACTGTTCACCTTCATTTATTAATTACATTTTTTATTGCTGTGAAAAGTTATGACTTAATTAAATTAAGAAATATTGTGATAAGTCATGACTTTTCAGATTATTATTATTAATTAGTTCTTTCCAAGAACCATTCTTATTGAGTTGTGACAACAAATTCTATATCAGTTGTATCAGATAACTCATCTGTGACAACAGAAATATCATCTGTTGCAATAAATAGAAAACCTGTTACATTAGATAATCTATTTGTTGCAACATATAATCTAACTATTCACCTCCATTTATTAATTACATTTTTGACTACTGTGAAAAATTATGTCTTCATTAAATTAAAAAATATTGTGATAATTCATGACTTTTCAGATTATTATTATTAATTAGTTCTTTTCAAGAATCATTTTATTGAGTTGTGACAACAAATTCTATATCTGTTGTATCAGATAACTCATCTGTAACAACAGATATATCATCTGTTGCAACAAATAGAAAACCTGTTGCATCAGATAATCTATTTGTTACACCATATAATCTATCTTTTTTTTAAAAGTTATCATCATATCATTAATCCAAATTTGCTGACTTTTTTATTATATAAATTTAAAAAATATTTTAAAACAAAAATATTTTTTGTGAAAAGAAATGGCGCCTATTTAATATTAACGCCAATTATTCAAATTAAATAACCATTTTTTACGGTTATAAATTGTGTTTATCATTTATTTACTGATTATTTTTTGTGAAAAGAAATGCCTTAATTAAATCAAGATGGTGAGTTTTTTATTATTGTGACAAGTCATGACTTTTTAGATTATTATTATTAAATAACTTTTTTCTCAATTTAAAAATCGAAGACACCTTTTCAATAACCGTTTCTTTAATAAAATAATAACCATTTTTATTGAGTTCTGGCAATAGATTGTATATTTGTTGCAATAGATATACCATTTGTTGCAATAAATTGACCATCTGGTATAATAGCTTTTTTGATTTCTTCTAACAGCTGATACTTCAGTCGCAACAGATGAAAAATTTGATGCATCAACAACATTAGTGAATGTATTTTAGACAAGAAGTCACGACTGTTCAACCTTTTCTTAACAATCACCATATAAATTAATTAATCCAATATTGTGACTTTTTTTATTATATAATAAATAAATAATTTTAAAAAATCAATTTAAAAATAAAAATGGTGAAAAGTCACGATCAGTTATTAAAATTAAATAATTGTTCTTTTATGGTTATAAATTATGTTTATTATTATTTTTTTAAATTTATTTATGAACTATTTTTTGTATTAAATAATCAAAAAGTCATGTCTTTTCACCCTCTCAATAACAACAATAACCTTTTTTATTAACAACATATGATCCATCTGTCGTATCAGATTAATCTCTGTTGCCACAAATGCTCAATACTTACCACTAACCGTCGACATGTTGAGAATAAGAAATAAACAAAATGATAATTAAATATTAAATAAGAATTAAAAATTCAAAGCCGACCACCAAACATAGATTTTTGAATCCCTTAGGTAGATTTGATATACAAAAGGAGGAAAATACATACGTTAAAAGAAAAACACATAACCTAATTATCATTGCTAGTACTATTATTATTATTTTTATTATTATTATTACTATTATTGTCAACTGGATAATTTTCATCCAGCAGCAGCAGGGCTCTCCCCAGCCTTGCTCTGAAGTCCGCTAAATCCCTCTGGAGTTTATCAAACTGCCTTTGAAGTTTCCGCAAGCACTCGATATGAATATTCTTGTACGAATCTGGATCAACCATATTTTTAAGTGTAGTAGAATGAACGAGTAAGGAGGAGCCTTTTTATAAATGATTGAATTCGAAGGGGCTAGTCAAAAAGCCACGATTGTTCATCCCTTAATTAAATAAAATTAGTGACTTTTCAAATATGTAAATTAAAAAAATGGATCTAAATACAATATTTTATCTTTTATTAGATTTTTAAAAGAAAAAAGTTACTTTAAATAAATGTAACGCCCCGAGTTTGCACCCCGGATGCCACACGGTGGTCATGACCTCGAAGGACCACAAGCTAACCCATGACTGACACCTGCTGTGAGCACTGAATAATAATACTGAAATAATACGAAAAATAGGCTGAAATGCCATAAGGTTCATAATCTAAAAATAATTACTGAATACTGATAAATAAATACAGAAAGCTGAACATCTGTCTAAAATAATCTAGCCTGAAAAGCCTCTAACTGTCTGAGCATGGAGTTGATGGGAAAAGTCCCCAACTAACTCCGACTAATGAATATACTGAACTTTTAAAATACTGAAATGATAATTCTGTCCTCGAACTATGAGGACTCACCACTAAATCTGCTGCTGATAGGCTGGACTGCTAAGTACGGTCAGGAGCCCGTGCATCTGAACCTATGATATAAGACAACATAGTGTAAAAGAAAGAGTATGCATCAGTACTTTGAATGTACTATTATGCTAAGTGAGGTAAGCTGATATGCAAGGGTTCATATGCATGAACAATAATTGACTGAGTAACATATGTATGACTGAATAAGAGTACATATATATATATATATATATATTTGAAACTGCTGTAAATACTGATTATACAATATTGCATGTAAATCTACTTTAACGTGAATGAGATCGCTGATAATTGAACTACTGATAACTGGGATACCAATAGCTGGGTGACCGTTCTGACAGTCCTAATCCTATAGAACTAAATTGAGTTCTATACTGAGCTGGGTGACTGTGCCTGACAGTCCTGATTCTGAAAATTGATCTGAAGTTTTATATTGAGTTTGAAACTGAAACTCTAACTGTGGGAGTGTTCATCTAACTGACATACTCCGATTATTAACTGAGTTGGGGTCCAACCTGTGACCCAGTTGGAAGGGTGTTAGCACCTTGCCAAGGGATACTAACAATGGCTGTGAGTTAACCCTATCTGACAGGAATATATTTCGTCAACCCTTACTGGCTAGAAAACTCATACAAGATGTATCAACCCTTATCTGATAGGAAAATATCTTAACCTATGCTGGCTATGTAGTTCTGTAATACAGGGATTGCTACTAAGGGTCAAACCCTTCCCTGACAGAAATGCCCCCATCTCTGGGTTCGCTTGGTGCTGATTTCTACTCCTAACAGAATAGACATTGAACTAATTTCTAGATTGTACTAGGCTTGACCGAACTATTATTGATCGTGCTAACTGACTAAACTGGACTGAGTTTACTGAGTTCTATTAACTGACTGAATACACTGTTTGTGATACTGAGCTGAACTGGACTAATACTGAGTGTCACTGAGTTCTGTAACTGACAGAGTACTACTATTCGTGACATTACTGAGACTATTCTATAACTACTGTAGCTCTAGGTAAATAACTAGATTTTTGGGTATTGAATACCCCCAGGACTCGAAAGCATGGAAAGTAAAGTATGGCATGATCTTGAAAAGCATAACAATAAATACTTGTTAACAATACATTTACCTAGGCATTTTGTTAAACATTTGAGATACATAAACTTGTACATGAATGGGTCCACATGATGACATATCATGATTTCACTATTCAATTCACATAGACATTCTATCAAACACTTGGGGAGCATGGTTATTTCACATGACAATAGTCAACACATGAACATCATGGATACAATAATCAATTATAATTTTAAGGATTTAACACGTAAATCATATAATTTACCACACATGCTAATTTAATTTTATGAAACTTGTAGTAAATCATGGATTAAATCCCAAATAATATCATGAACATGAATATAATCAAATTCAACAGAAAATTCATGAAAGAAATTAACTTATAGTTTCAAAAAAGGTTCTTGAACTCCAAGGGTGGAAGGAAACCCTTAGATGAACACCTAACATACCTTGGTAATCAAATTCGTGAAGATTCATGGTATGTTCTTGAAGCTTGAACTTGAAATTGGATGCCCTAGGATTTGTTCTTAAGAAAATTTGAGAGAAAATGAGTGATTTAGCCTTTAGAAAGGGTTAATCTCATGTTTTTGGGGATGATATAAGGTGGAAAAATGACCCAAATATCCCTCTAGATGCGGACTTTTTAATTACTAAAAATATACCCAGTGATGCGCAGACCGGAGCACCACATCAATGGTATCAATGTGATGACCAATGCGATGCATCAAGTTTGCGTTGGTTCACTGGAATTTGCACTAAAAGCTGAGAAAAGTATCCATCGATGCGATGGGCGACGCGACACATGAGATCGGATCGACCCACTATTTTGGTCACCCAAATATGATTCAAACGAGATTTAAAAAATTTGAAACTCACCCAAAACCCAAATATGATTCAAACAAGATTTAAAAAATTTGAAACTCACCCAAAGTGACCTATTGACACACCTGATCTTAATTCAATTCAAGGATTGACATTTTAAGGTCGTAAGGGTCAAAAAATAAGATTGCCAAATTATGAAGGTTAAAATAATTCTAAGTATAAACACTTAGCTGAAATTTCTAAGTCTGGGACCTCTTTTCATGCTCTAAAGGACTGAGTTAAGCTTAGGATTTTGCGAGGTCTTACAATAAATCTAACAGATGGGTAATCTATTGCAAAATATATTCCATCTGTTAGATAACTTACAATATATTGACAATCTGTTATAACAGATGGATATATCTATTTGATTGTTCCAATAGATATGTCATATGTTGCAACAAATTGATCATCTATCATAACAGATGTTTGCAATTGTTTGATAATTTAAACAGATGTGGCATCTGTTGCAACTTGTTAGTCATATGTGTATTTAATTTAGGCCATAGATGGGGTAAGAAGAATAAGGTGCGTGCATATGGATGGATCCACTATCATGTGTGAGAGTTAAGTATTACTGATAATGTTATTGGGACAACACACATAAAGTATAATATTTTTGTGAATAATGTTTTTAACTGATTAGGCACTGATAATTCAAACAAGATCCTGCATTGTACAATTAAGTTTGATGGGTTTGAATTGATAAGGCCAAGGGCTCTATAAAAATAGTTCAGATACCCTGTTACGAATTATTGATGGTTGTTGCTCATGTTTATGCATGTCAAGTTTTAAGAAAGGATCAATATTTGGCATCATTGCTGAGATCCAACAGCGATTGGACTTAACTTTAAGTGTGTGTTGGACTCTGAGAAGGCGTTCAAATCCTCGCATTGCATCAACCAAGAATGGAAAACCAATAAAAATTCCCCTGGCCTAAATTTATATGGAAAGGTTGTTTGAGAAGATGATTATACACCAGAAGGAGCTGAATGAGAATGTCTGCGAGGGAAAGGGGAGTTGATGAAAGGCTATATCATCTGAAAGCTAATTGAAGAGGAGACATAGGGTAGCAAGGAACTTCTAGTGAATATGGCTGATGAAACTGACTTAAAACATGAGAAATCTAAATCAAGTGCAAATATGAAAGTGTATCTGATAATGTAAATCCATCTGTTGTTTCTCTGAAAGAAAAATAATGCAGATGGACACTTTGCTAGGAAACTGTAACTAGGTAGCGTGGTTGAGATTATTACATATATAAAAATAGTATAAGATCAATAAAGCAGCCTTACGGGTATCGAGGGTTCAAATAATGTACAGTAAGTCTAGAAAACTTAAGCTAATAACAGCTGCAGTTAAAATAAGGAATCTAAGCGAAGGCTGCAATTTTTGAATTTTAAATTGCATCCCATGCCTTCTTGTTTGTGGTTCTGATTAGGTCCACTACTGTTGACCTAATCATAACCACAAACGAAATTGACAGACAGATTGAGTATCCTTACTTCCTTAGCAATATGGATTAATTGATTGTGTTTTCTTGCCTTAGCATACTTTTAACATTTCTTGGAGAAGATCAGAGGCTTGCTGTAGTATGTGAATCCTGATAATTTTCAAGCTTGCCAATTTGGTATCCAAGCTTGTCGTTTCCATCTTTGAAGTTGGTATAGAGCTCCTGGTCTCTTGTGAACTCGATCAGGAATACTTTCTCCTTTGAAGTTATGGCATTGTAGAAGGCCTTTAGAACACTTTCTTAAGAAGCCTTAAAGGATACATGGAGGGTCACTATGTTTGTTTAAGATCAAAATATATTGATGCACAGTCAAGATGTGGTCCCACAGTTGAATAGCTCACTTTTATCAAGTGTTACTCAATGCAGCTTGCTCAACCAACCTTCAAGGGATTTGATAAATTAATAAGCAAGGAGTTACGTAACGTTTGATCTAAACTGACTCTAACAAGTCTATCAAACGTTATGTAACTCCAGGCCTATTAACCTATAAAAAAACTTTGCTCGAGTTAGTGGACAAATTAAATGAGATTAATCTCTAAGCCTTTCTGCTGATCGCTCATCTCTAATATAGATGACAATATATCCACCATGCAAAATTCTTCATCGTTAACAGAAATTCTTGCTAGAGCGAAAGTCTTTAGAAGTCATCAATAGTAATCTCTCAATATTAAGTGATATTGAGAGATTACTAGTCACACCTTCTAAAGACTTTCGCTTTGGCAAGTCAAACATTTTCTCGCTATTAAGATACTACTCATTGAAGACAGGTAAGTTGCAGTCATAAAGCTTAATCTTTCCTTTGTCGAGTAGTATCTCAACAATGGAAAAATGTTTGACTTGCCAGAGTGAAAGTCTTTAGAAGGCATGACTAGTAATCTCTCAATATCACTTGATATTGAGAGATTACTAATGATGCTTTCTGAAGACTTTTGCTCTGGCAAGAATTTTTAGCGATGGTGTAGAATTTTGTATGGCAGATATCTTGTCCTCTAAATGGGAGAAGAACGATCAACTGAAAGGTTGAGAGATTGAGCTCGTTTGATTTGTGCACTAACTCGGGCAAAGTTTTTTAATAGGGTAATGATCCTGGAGTTACGTAACATTTGATAGACTTGGTAGTGTCAGTTTAGATTAAACGTTACGTAACTCCTTGATTATTAATTTATCAAATCCCTTAAAGGTTGGTTGAGCAAGATGCATTCAGCAACGCTCGATAAAAGTGAGCTATTCAACTATTGAGACCATATCTTAACTGTGCATCAACACATTTTGACCTAAAAACATACACAATGACCTTACATGTATCCATTAAGGCTTCTGAAGAAAGTATTTTGAAGGGCTTCTAGAATACCACAACTTTAAAGATAGTGTTCCTGATCGAGCTAACAAGAGATTAGGGACTCTATACCAACTTCAAAGATGGCAATGATAAGCTTGAATACGAAATCAGCAAGTTGGAGGCAAGCTTAAAAATTATCGAAATTCACATATTACAGTAAGCCTCTAATCTTTTCCAAGATATATTGAAAGCATACTAAGGATAGAAAATACAATTAATTTTATCCATATTTCTAAGGAAGTAATGACACTCAATCTGTCTTTCAATCTCGTTTGTGGTTCTGATCTGGTCAAAAGCAGTGGACCTAATTAGAACCATAAAGAAGAAGGCATAGAATGCAATTTAAAATTCATAAATTGACGTCGTCGCTTAGATTCCTTATTTTAACTGCAGCTGCTATTGGCATAAGTTTTCTAGACTTATTGTACATCATTTCAACCCTCAATACCCGTATGGATGCTTTATTGGTTTTCTGCTATTTTCTATATAGGTGAAATCCCGACCATGCTACCTAGACGCAGCTCCATAGCAAAGAGACTATCTGTACTATTTTTCTTTTAGAGAAATAACAACCGAATTTTTCATTATCAGATACAAGTTCATATTTACACTTGATACAGGTTTCTCATGTTCTAAGATAGTTTCATCGATCAGATTCGCTAGAAGTTACTTTCTATCCTATGTATCCTCTTCAATTAGCTCTCAGATGATATATTCTTTCATCAACCACTCATTTTCCCTTGAAGGCATTCTCCTACCACACCTTCTAGTGTATAATCATCACCCCGAGCAACCCAACTATATAAATCTAGGCTAGGGCAATAACTATATTGATTTTGTTCTTGGTTGAAGTAGTAGGAGGCTTCAAAGGCCCTCTTAGGGTTCAATGCACCCTAAAAGTTAGTCCAATCGCTATTGAATCTCTTTACAATTCCACCAAAACTAGATCCTTTCACAATGCTTGACACATAAACATAAGCAACAACCAATATTAAATCTTAATAGGGTATCAAAACTATATTCAGGGTCCCTCAGCTTTATCAGTTTGGACCTACCAAACTTAACTGTAAAATTGTAGATATCTTATTTGCATGATCAATGACTAATTGGTAAAAACAACATTTACAAAATCAGTGTACTCTATGTGTGTTTCCACGATAATATTATTAGTAATACATACCTCCCACATATGAAGTGGTTCCATCTGCAAATATCTTATTCCTTCGAACCCATCTTTACTGCAACCTCTTATGTTTGTTGGAAAAAAGGTGATCAACTTTCAGTTCCTTATATCTATAAAGAAGAGCAAAAAATTGATATCACAGAAAGAACATTATCCATCTGTTGCAATAGATATGAAGTCTGTTGCAATAGATGTGGATCCTGTTGCATCAGATGTGGTGTCATGCCTCAACTCCTATTGGGGCGGACTGGCACCCATAATCGAGGAGGCCCGGGAGAACCAGCTCATAACCTTATACTTCCCATGCATACCTCTATGACAACCCGAAATTCAGACAACATCATGTCGCATATAAAAGAAAATAATCACCTGTATAAGCTCGAGCACACATATATATGTATATACAATACTTGGCCATTGGAGCCATCACATCTATTAACAAAATGCCACTTAGACTGTACATTAGGTCTAGAAAGCCTCTAGACAATACACAGAGTTTAACTAAGGTCGGGACACACCCCGCCATATAACTAACTTCTATACAATACCAAAAGTGACTGGATATGACACAGAAAGCCCCAAAGCAAACTGGAGCTCACCAAAAGTAGCTGGATATCCTGGCTCCTACTTATGCGGTGTATGAGCTGAGGTACCTGTGCCTGCAGCATGAAATGCAGGTCCCCCATGGGGGACGTTAGTACGAAATATGTACTGAGTATGTAAAGCTGTAGATAATAACATATGATAAAGGAGCTCAATAGGAATCAGAAACAAGTGAATAAATCATAATAGGAGTGGACCACACTTACTAGAACTTGTGACAACCTGTACATTATATTTATTCAATCACTTTACCTTCATTCTTATCATCTTTGTAATCATTACTGTATTGTACTGTGACCATTAGGCTGCCTCCAGTACATATCAACTGGGATCGACCCATGATAGGCTTATGCCCGTGGGATACCACCTATAAACACATAAATAGGGATCGAACCATGATAGGCTTATGCCCCTGGGATACCACCCGATAAGAGAGAACTTCCATTACTTAGTTCAATTAATCTTTGAGATTGTTATTTCGGTGGCCACCATATTTTTGATACTTTGAAACAATGATACATCAATAAGAGACATATAAATAGACCATCAATGCAATAACAATAAAGTAAGAACTCATTGGCAGATCAATGAAGTGTGTTGGAGTCATCAATGCCATAACAATGAAGTAGGAACTTATTGGTATATGAATGAAATGTTTTGGAGTCATTAATAGCACATGGATCTTGTTTGAGTAACCGGATGCCTTTTGACATTCATTAGTGCAATAAACATGTAAGATTTGGAAAACAAGTAAGTATTGGAATGTCTTGACATCTTGAAGGGTGGAAACAAGTTCATTGATAATGTAGGACATCATACAAAACCATTATGGATAACATGTTACTGAATAACTTTGGAAACTTTCTTAATAGAACAATTGTTCACTTTCATGCCAAAGATATGGTATAGAGTATGCTTTACATACTTGACTGTCAACCTTCAATACTAGTCCCAAATGGACTTCTCGTCTTTTCGAATTACTTGTCTACAATGAACATATATAGCAATCTAGTATTAGCGACCAAATGTCACAATTCAATTATTTGAATTCACCAAACTATTGGTTAAGTAGTAAGCCTTAATTACATCATAAAGGGTGTCACTTTAACCCTCTTATACTCCAATTACATTCACATGCCATGCATATTCATACAATATCCTCCAATATCAAGTTTGGATTCATTTATCCTTCCAACCAATCCATTAAACCAAATTGAGCCATAGACATAAATAATCATCAATTCAATAGTATATCACCATATCCACCTTCCATAACTCAATTACCATATTTACCTTCCACAATTCAATACAACCAAACCATGCAAAATAGTCCATAACCCTATTTTCATCACCTTTCAATAACAACTAATACATATAATCCTCTATCACACATATAAATATGGAAAAGAACAAAGGAAAACAATATTCATATCTTAGAATTCACCTCTTGATTATGCAATCCTGTTTGCACAAATAATAGGTGCCGTTCGAAGCTCTCGAGATGACAAACGCAGTTATCGGATTACTTTGGAATTTTTACGGTTGAATCAAAAGTAATTTAAAGGTCAAATTTGGCTAGGGTTTGTTCTTTCTCAATGATTGATGATGAAAATGAGTTTTTGAACTCATATACATGTATATATACACATATTCCCATCTATAATATAATAGGAAATGACCAAAATGCCTTTAAAATTTAAATAATTTCAAATCCGTCCTTTGGTGGACTGTTTTGATAAGCTTATTCAATAATCTTCGCATGAAACCATCAACGGGCAAATTCCGATATAAATAAAATAAAAAAATTAATTCCATATAAATAAGACCAATACACGTACTTGAATACACTAATACACGTACTTGAATATGGGGTGTTACATGTGGATACTGTTGCAATAGATATGGAGTCTTTTGCAATAGATATGGAGTCTGTTGCAATAGATGTAGAGTCTGTTGCAGCAGATGTAAAGTTTGTTGAGTACATCAAACTAGACTTGCTGGTGGTTTGATTTGTTCCAACAGTTGCTCCATCTATTGCAACATCAACAACAACATAAACTATAAAGAAACAACAAATAAAAAATATCAATAACAAAGAAACAACATCATTTGTTCTAACACCATCAACAACAAAGAAGCAACATCCTTTGTTCCAACACCATCAACAATATCACACCACAAATTCTAACAATGCCAACCTCACTAACAACATCAATAACAGCATCAACAACAAAGAAACAAACAAAATACATACAAAAAAATAATACTACCAACAAGGCTTTTAAACTTCTCCCAATAAATAACTTTTTCGAATAATGTAATAAAATCCTCGGTTCATTTATTCAACACTTAAAAGTTTTTTTAAATTTTTTAAATAAATATGATATGGGTAAATGGTAATTAAATAAAAAAATAGATGTAAATAACTTGCAAAGAAGAAGAAGAGAATGAAAGAAAAATTGTGAACCATACCTTAATGTCAGAAGGGGATCAAAATAGCAATATCAGTCAAGGAAAGATATGGATCGATTTAGATCCAAAAGGATCTTTATGAGAAAGAGAAGAGAAAAGAGAGAAAAAAGGTTGTGATAACCCTAAAGAGGAGAGAAAGTAAAAGATGAGAGATGAATAAAATAAATTTAGGGTTGAAGGAGAGATGAGATAATTCTAGATGTATTAGGGGTTTCAATCTTCATTAATAATTTGAGAGGCACAACGAAGACGGGTGACATTGGAAAGACAAGATAAGACTACTCAATGAGATTTTTGAGTTATCCAAGAAACATTTTTTATCGCGTTTAGTAGTACTACTTTATCTACTCGGATAGAATCTTGCTTTAAAATTAAAGAAAAAAAGATTTTCAAACAGATATGTCATCTATTACAACAGATAGCAATATCTGTTTGAAAAATCCCAACAACTCAGTCATCTGTAACAACAGATGCAAATGTCCATTTGATAATTAAATTAGATATGTCATCTGTTACAACAGATATCAATATTTGTTTGAAAATTTTCAAGAACTCAGTTATCTATCACAATAGATGTAAATGTTTATTTGATAATTAAATCAGTTATGTCATCTGTTGTAACAGATACAAATATCTGTTTGAAAATTACCAGTAGCTCAGTCATTTGTTGCAACAAATTTCACTGCAATTAATTTAGGTGGAACTAGGGATGAATGAATGAGTTCATAAGGTGAACTACAACTTCAATTAAGTCTTTGCAATTACATGGTGTTGGTATTGCGTTCATCCCAACCCGAGTCGTCGATCAATCACTTTGAGTTGAAAAGATTCTCATTAACTTAATATTAAGCTAGTACCTAAATTGATTTAGGTGGAACTAGGGATGAATGATTGAGTTCACAAGGTCAGCTATAACTTTAATTGAGTCTTTGCAATTGCATGGTGTTGGTATTGTGTTCATCCCGACCCGAGTCGTCGATCAATCACTCTGATTTAAAAAGATTCTTATTAACTTAATATTTTAAAAACTATATATTTTAAAATTTTAAAAATTAATTAACATCAATTCAGACCAAATCAACAATTTCAAAACTTGTCATTCTTTTCTAAAATTATAAATCAACCGATACAAATCATCCATTTGCGTGAAAACTTTTCCTAATTTCAAATATGAAGTTCTCACTCTTTTCTCTCTTTCTCAATAATACAAATAATAACTACTCAATATACTGCTCAACCCTTTAAAATAGATCAATTTTCTTCTCATTTTCGACCATATAGTTGTTATTTTTGACTTCATTCTCGCTTGCATCCATCGTTTTCTCTGTCTTCATAGGTAACAAAGTTTGAGAATATTTATACATTTGTTCTTTATTACAAAAATTAGGGATTTTTAGATAATAATAAAAAAGAAGACTTTTAATTGTATTATCTTCAAGAATGGGTTAACAATTTTGAGTTTTGATGCTAAAAAAGTAGAAAGCACCCAAGAAAATCCTAGTTTTTGTCTCAGTGTTTTGTTGACTGTCGTGCTATTATTGGATGGTATTTGTGGTGTTGTTGGTGGCTGTTGTTGGTGGTGTCGGTATTTGTGATTTTAGTGGTGGTGTCGGTGGTCTTGGTATTGGTATTAGTGGCTTTAGTGGTGGTATTGGTGGCATTGGTAGTGGCATTAGTTGTGGTGTTGGTGGTTGTCTTGGAGGTCCATCTATTGCAATAGGTAGAATATCTATTGGGAGATATTAAACAGGTTTTCAAACAGATTACCCATCAGTTCCAACTGATGGGTTATCCGTTGGAGTATTTTTTTGTAATGTGGCGTAGAATAATTTATTGAAATTTATCGTACCTTTTTTTAAAAATTTTTGCAAACATCAAATGCAATGTATTTTTTATTTTTATATTATTTGTAGTTAAAAGATGTCTCCTAAAAGAAAAGAAAGTGAAAGTGGATCAACTTCTGACCACCCAGTAAAAAAGGCTAGAGTACAGATAGATTCAGATAAACTTCCTGAACAATCTCAGTCAAGGTAAAATGAAGATGAGAAATATGATAACTCCTTGTCACCAATGGGGCATGAATTAATATCAAAATCCCAGCAACATCCTATCAAAATCATTAGTATTGACAGATTTTAAGTTGCGATGCCGATGGATAGCCCTAAAGATGTTACTGGTGATCTTGTACTTAAATGTCAGTTGGGGAAATGTTTTGATAAATTAAGGAGAATTATGAAGAATGAAAACATAGACGAACTTTTTAAGAGGAGCTGCTTAGCATACTTTCTTAAGCTGCCTGAGGACCGCACTCTCCATTTCCAAATAAGCATGGTATATGGTCTTCTCAAGCTCAGGATCAAGTACGTGGGGGATTATAAAGATCTGAAGGAGGGTGAAAAAAATATGGATGAAATCTAGATCAACTACTGTGGCATGTAGGTTTTTCCAAAGTGATAGGCTTGATATGCGATCGTCCAAAGGAACATTTCATCAAGGAAACACCCCACGAAAGGTCCAACAAATGCAAGGGAAAAAAAGATGGGTTGTTGGGCATTGTTAGATGACTTAGCTACAAAGCAGGGGATTTGATGGTAGATCTCAAGGATAAGAACACACCAAATCACTACAGGGAGAAATTGTGCTTAGTTTGGTTTATCTATTCCATTTTATTGGTAAAGAGACATCAGGAAAGTCATAGAAGGTGATTTATTGGCGCTTGCTATTGATTTTGAGAAATTCAATGATTATCCCTAGGATACGACAACTACTACTTGACTGTCCAATATTTACTAACAAAGCTATCCATAGGGACGATCACATTATACGACTTTCCTTGGGTTTTCATGGTAAAATTGATTACTATTTTTACTCATCCATTAATTCATATTGAATATAGTTATTATAACTTTTTTTGCTTGCTTCCTGTTTACATTTTTTAGGATTGGGCATTTGAAGCCATTCCTTCCCTCGAAAAGTAGGTAATAGATTACCTAGATAAGATTTCTCATCCAAGGATGCTTAGGTGGTTGGCTGCAAAGAACAACCCAAAAATTAAGGAGGATGATCTCTTTAACCCTCTGGATGATGCAGTACATATTCTTTCAACTAAAATAATTTGCCTCAAAGAAAGATATTGAAATAGATGTGCCATCTGTTGCGACAGATGGGTCGTCTGTTGTAATAGATGGGTCATCTGTTGCAACAGATTACCTATCAACTGCAATTGGTGCAATAGATGGGTAATCTGTTGCAACATACGATCCATATTTTGCAATAGATTAACCATCTTGTAATACCTCAAACTTTTTTTAAAGTCTAATTTAGTCTCCAAAAGATTTAGGGATAATTTCCTAAGTGAGTAATGTTTAAATCAGATATAATTTCCCCAATTTTGACTTTTATCATGTGGAAATTGAATTATCTTTCCAACGATACCAATTTCGTAAAAATACGATATCGGGGTAAAAAGTTATGGACGTTTTATAGAAGGCAGTCATAACCGCCCAAATGCGACGGAAAGGGGTCGATGGACTATCAAGTTAGCGACGGACCATCGTCCAAACCATCGCAGAGGAGGTAGTGAGACCTCATTCTGGTTATACATGATGGTAAGGTCGATGGGCCGTCGGGCTAGTGATGGCCCGTCACCCAAGCCATCGCAGACGAGGCAGTGAACCCAGTTCTGGCCCAGGTGCAACAGTCAGGACCGACGGACCGTCGGGCCCTCGATGGACCATCGTACCCACTGTTGCATATCCCGTTCAGTGATTTTTAGTGATTTTAGAAAGAGCTTTTAGTTATTTTTCCACCCTTTTTAACACCTATTTAAATCAGATCAAGGCTTATAACTCCATGTTCATCTATAACATCAAAAGCTAGGGTTTCTTTCAAGATAAAAAACCTAAGAACAAGATCAAAACCCTTCTTCAAGAAAACTCAAGAAACCAAGAATCTCTCTAAGAACCTTCAAGAAAGAGTCTCCTAAGGTATGTTAGATGTTGATTCTTGGGTTCCTTTCACCCAAGAAGTCCATAAATCCTTTTCAAAATTACAAAGTTTATGTATTTATGAGATTTCATGATTTATGTGTATTGAAGTTCATGATTATGTGTTTTTGAGTTTTAATTCATGATTTATACTACAGATATTAAGAATTGATTCTAGTATATGATTAATTGTGTGATGTTCATGATAAACCCTCTTCAAGTTGTATGTTGGTTGATGAAATCATGATTCTTAGGTATAGTATTTGTTGTATAACCAAAGAATGCTCCCTATATGTTTGATAAAATTCTTGTGTGAAGGAAATAGGGTCTTATAGCATATTGACAAGAAATCCCCAAATTATGTATAAATTCATGTATGCCAAGTGCTTGAAGAAATGCTTTAGTGATTGTAATGGTGAATGAAAGTTCATTGTCATGGTTATTCAAGAATGGTTATGTTTAACTTTTATGTTATCAAGTCCTGGGGGTATTTATACCCAACAAATTAGCTGCAAGTCTAGAGCCAGTGTCAGTTTCAAGATACTCTCAATCAAGCCATGATTAGTAGAATTCAAATAGTTACAGAACATAAGGAAATTTAGTAATCTCAGTATTAGTGCAGTTCAGTCTCAGTATCAGTCTAATCCAACTCAGTATTCAGTTCCGATTTAGTAGTATTCAGTATTCAATTCAGGATTCAGTAAAACTCAGTAAGCTAACAAGAATTCAGTAGCCTTCAGTTAAATAGTAGAATTCGAGCAGCATCCCGTCAGATAACAGAACCAAGCAAACTCAGTCAGATCAATCAAGTAATATAGTCAATAATAGATTCAGCTCCATCTAAGTTCAATTAAGAATCAGTTCAGAGTCTTTTAGTTGAGAGTAGGAACTAGCACCGAGCAGTGCAGGGATGACGGCTTCCCTGTTAGAGAGGCAGAGTCGTTAGCAGTAATCTCTGTACTCCAGAACTGCATAGCTAGTGCAGGATCAGGAGTCACCCACTAGATTAAGGCCTGACTACCTTCTAGGAGTCACCCATTTCCTTAGGCTTGATTTTCTATTCAGGGTCACTCGTTAGAGAGGCTTAACCATAATAGTGTCTATACCCGTGGCACGGTACTAACACCCTTCCAACTGGGGTTATAGGTTGGACCCCACTAGTTTAGATATGGGGCATGTCGGTTAAGTAAGAACTCCCACAGTTACAGTTTAGTCTCAGTCATTACAGTAGCACTCAAAAATTAGGACTGTCAGATATGATCATTCAGCTCAGTGAGGAACTTAGATAGTTCTATAGATTCATAGACCACCCGCTAGAAAGGGCTGGTCTCATATGAAGTTAACCAGTATCAGTATTAATCAATTCAGAGATCTCCTGCTAGATAGGCCTGATCTCAAACTCAGATTCAATCATTCCTTATCATTATTACTAGATTTGAAGATCATCCGCTAGATAGGTTTGATCTTAGTTTCAATCAGTCAATATTAGTTGGCTCAAAGTTCAGTTATTAGTAGACTCAGTTATTCAAATCCTCAGTGTTAGTAAACACATATATCAATATTAGAAAACTAAGTTATCAGAAGTTCAAGTATTCAGAAGGTAGTATTCAGTCCATATATGCATCCTTTTTCAATACTCTCATATTATTCAGTTAAGTAATGATTATGCATAAGCCCTTGCATTTAGCTTTACCTCATCTAGCATACCAGTACATTCAAAGTACTAACACATATTTTTCTCTTACGCTATAGTGTCTTATACCATAGGTTCAGAAGAGCGAGAGCCAGGGCACCTCTTAGCATTCCAGACTCAGCCATCAGCAGTTGACTTAGCAGTGAGTTCTCATCATTCGAGGATGATCCTTATTTTATTATGGCATTAGACTCAGTTTATTTTTATTATATAGAGTTATTTGGGGACATGTCCCATCAACTCCATGGTTCAGATAGTTTAAAGGCTTTTCGAACAGATGTATCAGTATTCAATTTTCAATTTTGAGTATTTTAGATGTTTTGAACCTTATGGCAAGATTTCACCTATTTTTCACATTTATTTCAGTATATTATGCAGTGCTCAGGTACAGATATCAGAAAAGAGTTAGCTTGTGGTCCTTCAGGATCATGAGAACCATGTGACATTCCGGTTTTAGAAAAATTAGGTGTTACACATCTGTTGCTCTAGTTCCCTGAACCCGACTCAACAAATTACCCATCTACTACAAATTATGCAACAGATGGATAATCTGATGCAACATATTATCTATATATTGCAATATACAAATCAACTATTACGACAGATAGATCAACTATTGCATAAGTTGGCTGTGTTAACATATAACCCAACTGACTGCAAATTATTATTACATGATATGATTTAAATGCCTTCTATATTTTTTGTATAGGTTATACATCCTTGGAACGTGTCTACTGAGCAGGAGTTGGGGATGACTTCTTTTATTACTCTAGGTCTTGTTGATACAACAGTAGACCCAATGATGGAGTTAATAAAGAAGGAATTGGCTGGAGCAACAACCATAAGAAGAGCAGTTAGGCAAGGTCAGCCTAATGTTAAAGCTCTTTATGACAAACCTACTGCAACAGATCCGCATACTTCTTCTGGGGGTGTTGCTGGTGGAGTTGTTGATGACGATGGTAGCCATACGAATGCTGTTGCTGCTGCCAGTCATGATTATGAGCATGTTGGTGCTCAGGAAAAAATAAATAAGTTTGGAAACACCCCTTGCACAGATCCCTCTCACCCCTCTTCACCCTCATGTTCTCATTAGAAATGCAAACTATACAAGGATAGAGAAACTAGAGGCTATCGCTAAAGCTACCGAGGAGTTGAAATACAAGAGGGGTGTCAAACTGTCACGACCCAAACTGGGGCCCTGACCGTGACGAGTATGCCGAACCATAAAGGCCCAAAACATCCCTATCTGTCAGGTAGTCATGTACATAATTCATATGATAAAAAATGTGGAAGATAAACAATATTACGGAAACATGGTCAGGAATCATACGAAAGCAATAATGGGGAATAATGTCCCACAGTATCAATACAACATCTCTATAATGTCTGCGAAATCTCTACTACATGACTGAAAAAATATCTATCTGAAAACTAGGACAAGGCCCCCTAATAGACCCAAAACTAATAACTGATAAATAAAACTGGCAGATATCAGGCCTTCCGAAATATAGAAGGCTCACTAAGTGACTCTGTGAATATGTCTGAGGAAATCTACTGATTTTCAGGACCCCTAGACTGTGCCTCCAAACCTGGGAGGGAAGGGGGTCAATACAAAACTACTGGTACGCAGAGAAATCAAAACAAAAATAAATATTTTTACACAATATAGGTGAGAGCCATTATAAAGAAGTTTCATATCAAATTATTTGAAAACACATGGGCATAATATAATAGTTTTCAATACAAATGTAATGCGATTTAGCTAGGTGGAATACCCTACAATTGTAATTCCACGGCTATGTGAAATCCGCCTCTGGTGCTCGGCGGCCAAACCTCCAATCCAAGTAGCCGCCAGGATTTGGAGCCGGTATACCCCCTATATGAGTACACCGCAGGGAATCCCCCTATGTGAGATGTCCCAATTATTTTATTATCCTCCTAGGAAGGATACAATATCATATGACCCGCATCAGCAACTACGGTTTCCAGCGATGAGCCCTTTCACCCAAACACCTTCTTCGGGCATCCACCTTCCTCATGAAAATCAATGCATTCAAACTTTGTTCAAATCAATCACGTGTCATACTCTGTAGGGTATCGTCATACCCAACTTGAAAGTCATCAGTATCATATCATTCTCTTAATTCAATCATCATATGCAACATATTTCAACATTAACAAAACAACCCTCTCTTTGAAAGTCAAAAACCATATCCAAATCATGACATTTTAAAGACATTTCATGACATGCATTTCAAGATCATTTCAAATGATTCATATCATGTGAAAACTTAAAACAATATCATATCAAGAGAGGGGTTGCGTGTAAATCATGCTCTCAATTTATCATCATTATGAAACACATGCATATCCATATATAATATATCAAATCACAATGGAATTAGGCCTTAAGACCAAATCAATATCATAAAACGTTTAAAACATAATCATATTAGTAATTTCAAAACCCCCATTTTGTAAACATGAATTTTTAAAGCCCATGAGATTTTTGAGATAACCCCACGTACCACTATATGCGAATATGATAGGTGCTTCTTGAAGCCTACGTTGCGGAGATTCCAAATCTTCAATTTGTTTTGAAAACCCATGATTGAATCTTGAACTACTTGGGTTTTTATTTCAAAACCCTAGAGAGAGTTATTGAATAATTTTGATGAATAAAGGTGTATTTTGGGATCTTTGGGAACTGAATTTCATGTTTATGGCTAAATAAGGGTGGAAAAAGGACCATTTTGCCCCAAAAATGGAGTGTTTAAGTCACTTGAAACCTTTACATAGGCGCCGCCTATGCTATCGCCTATGTTTACATAGGCGCCGCCTATGCTAACGCCTATGTTTACATAGGCTCCGCCTATGCTATCGCCTATGTTTACATAGGCGCCGCCTATGCTATCGTCTATGTTTTCTAGGGGCCATGTGCGATTGGTTAGGCGACGCATACTACTTCGAAAGGCCATAACTTCTTGCTCGGGTGCCGAATTTTAGCAAAATTGGTATCGTTGGAAAGCTAACTCGAAGAACTATCATTTTAAACATAGTAGGCTCTCTAATTTGACATATATAGAGAGTTATTGTCGATGGAAGCTGACACAAATTACAACATCCAGTAAAACTTAATAGATCAAAATAGTTTCAACTCGTCCTTGAGTTGAAGGACCTCTATGGTCTAAATTCAAGATTGAATGGATCACATACTATGCAAATAATTAACATGCCATATTGGCATAGGATTTATGGCTTCGGGATTATCAATGCATCAAAATCATGGTCTATATTATAGCCCGAAATACGGGGCATTGCATTGTCTCCCCCTTGGGATCATTCATCCCTGAATGATAGATAGAATGTCAAAGTCTTAAGGGTATGGGATAACGCGGACATGATATGTTCCCTAAGAAAGAATACACTGATCGGAAACATGACTATAAGATTGGAACTACTGATGTTTTAAATGCTTATGCCGGACATGCATATCCGAGGCATGGAATACACAACTGAAGCGACTCATAGGCTGAATTCTCATAATGAATCTTGCATATCTGATGCATGGATTTGTTACTGAGTTGTTCTAATGAACGCAGAACTGAATACACTGATAAGCTGAACTTTTCTATTGAACATGCATTTCTAATGCATGGATATCTGACTGAACTGACGTATGACGTATGACTGAATACACAATGATAATTGGTGCAAAGCTTGTAATAAGAATCTATGCACGCAGCTGAATGAGGTATCTCCCCCTTGGGACCCTATGTCCCTCTATGAATGCTCAATTCACTAAGATACTTGGAAAACTGAGGCGATGCATAGGGCACCTACAAATTGAATCATAACTGAACATCGGGAATCTGAATTTAATGCATGATACATGAACTGGGCTATACTCATAACTACTGTTATACTCTATCTTGGAATAGTAGCATGTCTGAGATTTCGTGTAGCATGAATAAGTGCAAAGACGACAAAACAAGTCATGCAATTCTGACTGCTAAATTGACTTATTGGCCATACAGACTGAATCATACTACACCCCCATACTTAACTGGAGTATCTCTTCAGCACAATTCTCTAAGGAAATTCTAGCGGTAATAGGGAACCATGAATCTTGGGTATGGATTACATAAGACATCCAACTGAGGAAATCACAACATTGACACTACTCTGCAGTCTGGAATATAGACATATAACTCTTAGATTAGGATAGAATTTTCAGACCTTTGGCAATACAACTTCTTACTTTCAGGCTTAGCGCACTTCCCGAATATCCCTTAATTATACTATTCCCTATAAATATCATATTCATTCAACTCAGCTTAAAATTCTCATATGAGCATTGACAAATCTTTCTACTAATGTCGAAAATAACTTAATCCCTTCCCGTGATCAAGCCTAACTCTAAGTCACAAAAATACAACATGCCAAACCACGTTATTATTCTAAACCATATGATGCAATCTTCTATATCTCCTTTAAAGATCACATCCTAAGTATGACATGCCTTACCACTTCAATGACTACTCTGAACTCTTAATATGAAGTCGCTAATGCATATTGCGACCTTCCACTACAATCCCAAAACGTCATTCAAGCCTAATTTATAACCATATGTTAAATACATACTTCACATACTTTCTAAACTATTATCAATATAACTCCCACGCGCTATCCTAAAAACATACACACACCAATTTTTCCACTAACCATCACATGTATCAAAGACTTGGCCCCAAATCTTACTTCATACTTATGTCCTTATCTAAACAAGCATAATATGATCTTCCATCAACAAAAACGTTTACATCATCACCACTATCATTGCATAGGGAGGGTCACTAAAAGGTTAAAACATAAGACCTTGAAGCATGAAAAGATTTTTATACGGGACTGAGCATACTATAAAGAGTGAGTACATGCGTCATGAGTTACAGGACCTCAACTAGAGTTCATAACATAAGGAATGTGATTCCGACTACTTGAATGAACTAGAACTCGTTATCTTGGAACTGGAAGAGTACGTGACTCTCTATCATATACAGGAATCATGAACTATGATCACAGAACTGAATTGTAAGGCATGAGTAAGCATCCAAATAACTGAAAAAAATACTGAGGTAGGAATGGGTTGAGATTCACCCTCACTTTCTGAAGTTCTAAATCACACTGCATCACTACTAGAATCTGAGAGCCTTACTTGGTCATTCATTCTATCATCTCCCCCTTACTAGATTCTAACTGAACTACACTTACTGCACTCTAGGGTCTGAAAAAAATGACAATGCATCCATATCATAGAACTTAACCCGAATGACTACCTTCTGGGATACATTAGTTTGCACACTTATTTCTTTCAGTTTAACCTTCAAAACTCAAACTTAGATTCTAACACTTAACATGGATATCACCAAGCCTTTGATGAACCCAACCACTTTCGACATAGCGTACTAATATTGCGACTCCCAACTTATGCGTCATTACTATGAGAATCAAGATCGTATAAAAGGGTCAACACTATCAATCAAAACTCTTTAACCTAACTATTTAGAACCCATATAACATCTACTAGTCTTTCCCCATCTAGCAACTCAATGGTACTACTAGCCACACACAATATGTAATAGCCCAAGAAAGAATGCCGCAACCTCATGTCGCCTTAGGCATACTTCTACATCACACATACAATATCATACATCACTACGAATCAAATAAACTTAATCTATTGCATACACCGTTCAAACCTATTTGATCACTTCTACATAACTAGTATTCATTAACCAAGAAATCTTCACATCCACCTTCATGGACATCAACTATTCAAACTTAATATCTAGTACTATGCATGGTTAACAACCCAACCTTACACAAAATTTTCACTTGGAAACTATAAATAAACATCACAAAACACTAGTGCACTAGAACTTCATAACCACAATAATCGATCATGACCTAATGGTTTTCCTTATCATAATCCATTAGCATGTACTATTTCAGCACCTCGAACCTACTAATTTAATCCCACAAAACTTGCATCATCAAACTCTTGCCACTATTTACCACCACACCATTTAAATTCAAGCCTATAGTTTAGTATCAATCATCTACCACCAATGAAGAATGTAATATAATATAAATATACTAGTACATCAAATTGGGACATTCTACCCAAATATCTCAAAAATCTACTACATACCTTCTCACAAGTAGCACTAGTTTACAACTACCAATGAAAAGAGGGTGAAGGGGGTTAAAGCCTCATAAAATAGACATGGTCAACCTTATCCTTATATTATAATCCCGTACAATCGTATCTACTTATACTACTTTCTCATATCACAATTACTTACCCAAGAGTACATTTACACTACCTTCAAAGTCCACAACAACCATGAGTCTATACTTATAACCTACTGGCTAATCTAGCCATTTTCATACTTCAAGCAAGGATAATTCACCTCACCTAATAACTCTTTCTCTATCTTCTACTAATAAACTAACACACAAGGACGAATCATCTCTTTACCGGCCCAATCTCATGCAACCAGATTCAGCTATACATACATTAAACCTACACAAGAACAACAAGTTGGACAACAAGTTGCTAGTGGATCGAAATAGGCCTTACACGGATTCACTAGACTTTAATTTTATATTTTGAACAAGAAAATGGGATGAATGACAAGTCAAATATGCTAGTGAATCGAAAGAGCCCCACACGGCTTCACTAGACTTTATTTTTCAACAACACTTTGATGATGATATTTCATGAGATAAAGATTTAATACGCAATATTCAATGAACTAAGAATACACATCTTACTCTGTAGAAATAAAATCGGAGTCAAACACTTCCTCCATGGATTACCATACTATCCACACATGCTACTAGCTACCAAATTAGTTTATCACTATAAAGGGGTAAATCATCCTCACTCTGACTTCTAACTTTGTGACTTCACATTACCAACTTCTTGGTCTAATTTTATTTCCAATAGGTCATGACAACAACACTTTAATACACACTACAATTCGGGTGGAAATACAGTTCTAACATTCTGCTACACCTTATTACCTCTAAAGCGTGACACTGGCAACATAAGTTCTGAAAAGAACTGAATACACTTAATACTGCAGGCTGAAAAACACAATTTCATAAAAATCAAGGTTCACACTAGAACCAACACATTCTGAAGCACTAATGAACTCTTCTCAAGTCCTTGCAAAAGTCTTATATGATTCGATTAGAACGAACCATACCATTTAGACTCTAAACTTCTGTACTTGAATCGGCCCAATGATGAGACATGTTTGAGAATGTTTGAGTAAGGAAAGAATTGGGATGACTGTTACTTTCATATGGGCGACACCATAGCACAAATTTGAGTATAAAAGAGGAACAGTCTGACTCTATTGCATGAACTAGAACATGAAGAAAGAGAGACATTCCTAAACGCCTAGTAACCTCCTGCTTATAACTATAGTGCACTACACACCCATAAATAAGACTCTATCCGACGCAATTTTGTAGACACCCTAGGACCATGAACTGTGCTTTGATACCAAGTTTTTTATGACCCAAATCAGGGCCATGGCCATGGCGAGTATCCCGAATGATAAAGGCCCGAAACACCCCTATCTGTCTGGTAGTCATACACATAATTCATATAATAAAAAAAATATGAAAGATAAACAATATTATGGAAACATGGTCAGGAATCATACGAAAGAAATAATGGGGAATAATGTCTCACAATCTCAATACAATATCTCTATAACATCTGCAAAATCTCTACTACATGACTGAAATAAATATCTATTTGAAAACTTGGACAAGGCCCCCAGTAGACCCAAAACTAATAACTGATAAATGAAACTGGCAGATATAAGGCCTTTCAAAATATAGAAGGCTCACCAAGTGACTCTGCGAATCTGTCTGAGGAAATCTACTAATTTTTTGGACCCCTGGGCTGTGCCTTCAAACCTGGAAGGGAAGGGGGTCAATACAAAAGTACTGGTACGCAAAGAAATCAAAACAAAAATATAATATTTTTACACAATATAGGTGAGAGCCATTATAAAGCAGTTTCATATCAAATTATTTGAAAACACATGGGCATAATGTAATAGTTTTCAATACTAACGTAATGCGATTAAGCTAGGTGGGATACCCTACAATTGTAATTCCACGGCTATGTGGAATTTGCCTTTGGTGCTCGGCGGCCAAACCTCTAATCCAAGTAGCCACCGGGATTTGGAGCCGGTATACCCGCAATGTGAGTACACCGCAGGGAATCCCCCTATGTGAGATGTCCCAATTATTTTATTATCATCCCATGTAGGATACAATATCATATGACCCACATCAGCAACTACGGTTTCCAGCGATGAGCCCTTTAACTCAAACGCCTTCTTCGGGCATCCATTTTTTTCATGAAAATCAATGCATTCAAACTTTGTTCAAATCAATCACGTGTCATACTCTGTAGGGTATCGTCATACCCGACTTGCAAGTCATCTGTATCATATTATTCTCTTCATTCAATCATCATATTAAGCATATTTCAACATGAACAAAACAACCCTCTCTTTGAAAGTCAAAAACCATATCCAAATCATGACATTTTTAAGACATTTCATGAGATGCATTTCAAGATGATTTCAAACGATTCATATCATGTGAAAAGTTAAAACAATATCATATCAAGAGAGGGGTTCCATGTAAATCATGCTCTCAATTTATCATTATTATGAAACACATGCATATCCATATATAATGTATCAAATCACATTGGAATTAGGCCTAAAGACCAAGTCAATATCATAAAATGTTTAAAACATATTCATATTCATAATTTCAAAATCCCCATTTTAAAAACATGAATTTTTAAAGCCCATGAGATTTTTGAGATAACCCCACGTACCACTATATGCGAATATGATAGGTACTTCTTGAAACCTACGTTACGGAGATTCCAAATCTTCAATTTGTTTTGAAAACCCATGGTTGAATCTTGAACTACTTGGATTTTTATTTTGAAACCCTAGAGAGAGTTCTTGAATAATTTTGATGAATGAAGGTGTATTTTGGGGTCTTTGGGAACTGAATTTCATGTTTATGGCTAAATAAGGTGGGAAAAGGACCATTTTGCCCCCAAAACGGAGTGTTTAAGTCACTTGAGACCTTTACATAGGCGCCGCCTATGCTATCGCCTATGTTTACATAAGCGCCGCCTATTCTATCGCCTATGTTTAAATAGGCGCCGCTTATGCTATCGCCTATGTTTACATAGGCGCCGCTTATGCTATCGCCTATATTTTCTAGGGGCCATGTGCGATTGGTTAGGCGGCGCATACTACTTTGAAAGGCCATAACTTCTTGCTCGGGTGACAGATTTTAGCAAAATTGGTATCGTTGGAAAGCTAACTCAAAGACCTATCATTTGAAACATAGTAGGCTCTCTAATTTGACATATACAAAGAGTTATAGTCAATGAAATCTGACACAAATTACAACGTCCACTAAAATTTAATCAATCAAAATAGTTTCAACTTGTCCTTGATTTGAAGGACCTCTATGGTCTAAATTCAAGATTGAATGGATTCACATACTACAAAAATAATTAATATGCTATATTGGCATTGGATTTATGGCTTTGGGATTATCAACGCATCAAAATCATAGTCTATATTGTATCCCAAAATATGGAGCATAATACATACCATCCAAGAAGGTGAGGGAGCCATACACTCCTACAATGATGGTTAGGAGGAAGAAAAGAGAAATTAGCCAGGTACTCTCCAATCTGAAATCCAAACAAATTGTAACTCCTCTCGCTTCAAGAGTTGTTAAAGTTCAGGGGTCACTGAAAAAGGTGGACATATACGTGGCACTTAGCTACAAAGAGAAAAGAAACTACAAAAAATCATGACTGACAAGACGAAGGTTCCAGAAGAATACATCATGCATTTATTTGACACGTAAGACTTTACGAGTATGACAAATATGCATGAGTGGTACGCGGACAATGTAAGTTTACTTTTGCTAACCTAGCCTTTCTATCTACTCCATGAATAAGAAGCTATGCAATAGATGTGTAATCTGTTGCAACAGCTCGGTATTCTATAGAACCTTAGTACACATTTGTTGTATAAGTTGCGTTAGCTAGGTAATCTGTGAACTAATTCAGAAAACCCTTTGTAACAAAATTTTTCAACTGTATTTTTATTCTTTACAATTACTAACCTATTTAAAAATTTTCTTATTATACCACAATATGTTGATAAAATTCTCTGCCTCATGAGGGGCAGACAATTAGCATACTCGAATGCTTATGATGCTGTCGATAGGATAATAGACCTCAACTTCTACAGTAATTTCAAGAGTAGGTACGATACTCTTCATTGTCAAATTGGTCCCGGTGGCTGAGGAATTGATAAGTTAGTTTCTGCGTCAAATGGGATGAAGATATAATTAACTATGTTAGAGGGAAGAGGCCATATCCACACGACAAGAGCTGGACCAAGGCAAAGAGAATCCTTCCAGTCATGAACGTGGAAGTCAAATATTTTCTTACTGTTGAGATACTACTCAATGAGGGAAATATTAAGGTTTATGACTACAACTTATCTGTCTTCAAGGAGGTCAAGTTTTTAACCCACGTGCAGCCACTCTTGAATTTTTTCCCTAAGTTATTGGCGCAGAGTAAGCTGATGGATCATTTGTCGGCGGTAGTCTTGAAGAAGGAATCAAGGGATTTTGAAGGTCGAAATAAGAACATGCACCTTCAAAAAAATAAAACCAGTGCTCATGCGGGTCGTACTCACTTGCACACATCAAGTGTTTGCTGATCGGCACAGAAATAGCCGGTCTGTGTGACGCTGTTGTGGAAAAGATGCAAGAGGTCTAGGCTTATAGGGTACTAACTAAATGATTGGAGCCCGTGTATAACAAAGAATATGTACAAATACAAAAACAAAAATGATAATAATTTTTATTTCAAGCCATTTTGTTCACTTTACATAATAGTGGTAATTTTTTTATTTCTGATGAAAATTAAATTTTTGTAATGCAACAGGTTGTCTATCTATTGTAGTAGATATCATACCAGTTTTGGCAGATTGATTATCTGTTGAATAGGTTGGTCATCTATTGCATTACGTAGATACTTTTGTCTGTCTGTTACAACAGATATGTAATCTGTTGCAATATATAATCTATTTGTTACAACTGATGGGTAATTTATTAAAATAAATAAAAAAAGTAGGAAGACCTGTTATATAATTTTAAGCAGATGACCTACATGTTGCAACATATATCTAAATCTGTTTGATAAGATATGTTTTCTGTTGTAGCAGATGTATTATCTATTGCAATATTTGAATCTAGTATTTCATTTAAATCAACAAGTTCAAAACTAAGGATTAAATTATATTCATAGACAATATAAAATAAATCAAAGCCTTCAGAAATTACATGAAATAACTCAACAAATAAGTGGAATGTAAAAAAATTATTATGGGTACAAATAATCTACTTTACAAATAAATCAACAAGTTAACCAAGGAGGATAGGTTATTATATTGAAAGACTTAAGCAATAAAGATCTACTCAATATGGACAAGTTATTCTTCATCTGGTGCTATGGAATTCAGCTTTGGTCGTCGTGGATCTTTAATCTTGCTTACGCACGCTTTTTGAACTTTCAATTCTCCGTATTTCCATAAAAGAGCAGCATATCTTTGGAGGAGTAATCTAGTATAAAGTCCATCATTTGGTTCTTGTAATCCATTGCTCAAATACTTGGCGTAAGCGATAACAAAAAGACAGCAATACCTGTGTTTTACAAAAACAAATAATCTATATCTTACAGTTCATGTAAGCATTGTGATATTTATAAAATGAAACTAAATCATGATACTTATACTTACATGCTACCAATGGTTTGTTGAGAAATTCCTTCAACATATTGTACATCAAATTGATTACCTATTTTATCCCGATATGCTTCAATCGTCGACCAATCAGTACGAACCTTTTGGTCCAAAAAACCACTCATATCAAGGTAAGTAGGCAATATTTTGGCTAGCTTTTGTATGTCAGGCGATGGCTTGTAATGTTTTCTTTGCGACATCGAGTCATAAACTCATATGCGCCTCTCTTTTAGAATGACGACAGCTAACACCGAATGAAATTCATCACAATAATTGATTAGAATGTACACTTCGTTGATCAAATGCCAAGGCAAGCCAGCTGGAATGCTAAAACTTTGATGATGTTAATTAAGCATTCCTCATTTTGAAAAACTTTCGGCTGTTATTAACAATACCTATCTTAGGCATTATTGATGTAAACTTTGAACAAATAATTGCTTGTCGTATATCTGTATTGTTCTTGTGTTGCAACTTGGTCTTTTTTTGGAGGTAGTAAAAATTACATCAATATGCTATACATATTATCAAACATTTTAGATTATGTGATGAAAAAATTAATATACAAATGCAATTAAATAGAGTATTAATTAATAGTAATATGTATGATATTTAAACCTTATCATTCAAGCAAGTTTGGGGCTGTGACATCTAATAGAACCAATTCCTTATTCCGGAATGTGTAACAACAAAGTCGAACATATCAAAACCAAGACTTGATTTGTTCACTTTGTAGTGTTCATCATTTTTTTCTACATGATGATTTATATGTGTTAATGTCATGTTTTTACAACAAGAATTGTATGAATCAATATCCTTAAAATTGATTTATGTACCTACCGGCATGATGCTTTAACATCCCATCGCAATCTATTCAGAATAGTCGTTGATTAACTTTGTTTGTTTTTTTGGAGCCTCGTCCAAGATATGAAACCCTTCAAACGAGTAATTCTTCCATTCTCCCGAATTGATGGGCTCTACTTTTTCTTCTTTTTTGGAAGCAGTTGATAGATTATCAGCTGTGATATTATACTCTTCAGTAGTAGCTTCTACTGTGACATCCACTTGGAAAGCCAAAATTATCAATGCTAATTACAGATATATAACAGATTATCTATCTGTTGCAACAGATGAGTCTTACATTACAATAGATGGATCACCAGTTGGGATAAATTTGAACAGGTAAAATAGAGCGGTATGATAATTTCAAACATATGATCCATCTGTTACAACATAAGGCTCATTTGTTGGTATAAATTAAAATAATATAAAAACCTATTTGATTTGCTGAAATAGATGGACATATGTTGCAATAGATAACTGTAACACCTCGATTTGCTGAACCAGAATGCAACACAGTGCTCATAACCCCGAGGGACCACAAGCTAACCCATGACTGATATCTGTACCTGTATACTGCAAATCATGATATAATAATGCAGAATACATAGAAATGTAAGGCCATAAGGTTCAACTGAATATAATTATGTTGGTGAAAATACCCAAAATAACTCAATCTGAAAGCTAAGTCTGAACATAAATCTGAACGTAAATATGAACATAAATCTGAAAGCCTCTAAACTATCTGAATAAGGAGTTGAAGGAACATGTCTCCAACTAACTCGGTAAAATTGAACTAAAGAAATAAATAAATGTATCAAATCATATTGTCCTTGAATCAATCAGGACTCACTATGTCTCTGCGACTGGAATGCTACCGCTACTGCTAGGCTGGAGCTCGTGTCTCGAAACCTATGGTGTAACATGAAAAGAAAACACCATAGCGCAAATGCGTCTGTATAACTAGAGTACTGAGTATACGAGGAAGGTAGGCTAAACATAAAGGGTGTCATGCAACGTGGGAGTGGAAACACATATATATAGAAACTAGGACCATGAATACGTGATAGCATGACCTGTAAGCTAATACATGGTTTACTGATAACTGTCATGACTGATATTGAAACTGATAACATAGACGACTGTATCTGACAGTCCTGTATATACTGAAATCTGAAGAATGCCCTGAGTTCTTTTATTGAGACTGATACTGAAACTGTGGGAAATAGTGTTTAACCGACATGCCCCATGTATGCCGTTATGGCTAAGCTGGGGTCCAATCTCTGCCCCAACTAGAGGGGTTTTAATACCGTGCCATGGGTAAGAATAGCCTGTGAGTGACCCTTATCTGGCAGGTACTCAATAGGAACAGTGGGAACCCTAAACTGATGGGTTAGGCCACCTCATCAACCCTAATCTGAAGGGTTAAGATATCTCAACCTACACTGGCTACGTAGTTCTGGAACACAAGGATGACTACTAAGAATGACACCCTGAACTGGCGGGTGAGTTCCTATCCTTGGGTTCACTCGATGCTAACCTCTACTCCCATCTGGAGGGACTGGACATGAATAACTGACTGTGCATGACTTAATCTTACTGAATTCCGTTGACTGGTAGAATGTTACTAATATCTGACAATTGACTAAAATCATGAGGTTTTTCTGAGTCACATGACTGACTGAAGTTTATGGAATCATAGCTTGAGTTTGGATATCGTGAAACATGACATGGATCTAGGCACACAACTATAGTTTTTAGGTACAAGTATCCCCAGGACTCGATAGGAGGAAACTGACACACATGACATGACTTGATCACAAGATTTGAGTCCACAATTCACAATATCATAAGTAAGGCTTTCATAATAAGAATGATTCTCAACAAACTATCATATGATCGGGAATGGACACAACATGTATATACTTGCATGGCTTTAATAATATGGTCATTCCATATCGCAACAATATCATGAGAATCTTGTACAACTTCTTCAATTCAAGACAATAGCATGGGGATCACGTTGAACATAAACTTAGAACATGGAATAGTCATTTAGGACTTATTATGTCATAAAAGCATGATTTCTATTCCCTTAGTTATTTTTACAAACACCTTACATGCACATCTTTGGCATAGGTAGATTCATCAAGATTACAAATATTCAACCACCAATTTCACATATTTATACGTTAAATACCACCATATCCTCACAATAAACATACAAAGATCCCATCTTAGGCATCATCAAACTCCAACCACATGAACATCAATCACAAACAACATAAACATCATAATACAAAATTTAGAAGATGGTTCTTGAGCTTCATAGAGGAAAGAAGTCCATAAATCAACTCATGCATACCTTAGAAGGAAGATTCTTGATGATTGACAGAGGAATTTCCTTGGAATAGGATCTTCAAGCTTAGTTATGCAACCCTAGTTGTTTTTCTCTTTTTGTGCTCTTGGATGATGAGCTTTGAGATGATAATAGGGTTGTAATATGTTTAGAAGCTATATATTTCGTAGGGTTAAGTTTAGGGACGTGTAAGGAGTGTTAAAAGACTTAATTTCCCTTAAAATAACTCAAAACGAAGTGTTTTTGGCACCTGGACTGACTTAGGCGGCACCCAAGTGATTACCTAAGCTAGGTTAGGCGGCGCCTAACCAATCGCCTATGTTTGGTTGGGCGGCACCTAACCAATCGCCTATCCTTACTGTCTCTCACGAAAATGGGCATAACTTTTCGCTCGGGTATTGGATTAAGGCAAAATTGGTATCGTTGGAAAGATAATTCGATTCTATACAAATTGTTGGGTATAAATCAGCCAAAATACCACATTAACATCGAGTTATACTCATTCAAAGATGATCCTTGCAAAACCGAACACTAAAACTTGATGGATTCAAAAACTCTTAGCTTGTATTACCTTAAGTGACTCATATGAAAATGCTTAATGCATCATAAGCTATCCTATCACTAGGATATTTATTGTAAGTCATGTAATCAAGTATGAATCACAGGATAGGAGATTTCATATGTAGGAATACTTATTCACTTCCTAGCTTAGAAACATGCGGGGTATTACAATAACACATCTGATGTAACAAGTTAGACAATAGTTGCAATAGATGTATGTATCTATTTGATAATTTTCAGTAGATGTATCATCTGTTGAAATAGATATAAGCCTGTTTGTTTGTTAGAATAGATAATATACATTCACCTTCTTCAGCTCATGCTGCTCTCCTGTGGCCCTTATATATTGAACATCGGTGCAAGACAAAGATAGAGACGTTGCAATTTTGCTTTTTTTTAGATGCTTGATGATATCCTGAAAATATCTTTCCTTCTTCTCTTAGCCACCTTAATCTCTAGTGGAGTGTATGGATATGAAATCCTCTTTGATGGAATGACACCATTTTTAGGCGTCATTTCTTTTACATAAGTAGTTAGTGCATTAATAACATTAATCATCCTATAATGTTTTGCCTTGCAGTCTTGACATTTGCATGTAGAACATTTGCGAGAAGTGGAGAAATCTGTATAACCAGTATGATCATAATTATAATGGCTTGTTGTTTCAAAAACTGTAAGAGGAGCATCGTTAGCCCCAACAGCAGCACCACTACCACTACCATCATCAACAATAATAAGCCCACTCTCCAGAATTATTTTTCTTGTGATGACTGCTGCACATGATACACCCAAATTACAACTCTAATTAGAAAGTGCAAGCGGTCGCTGTCAAATATAGAACCCAACTAGATTGGGTGTCGAATCCCACAGGAAATGCTGTGCTCACTAAGTATTGTAATCGTTACTGGACTGTTGATCAGAGGTTCCTGAATAAGGGTTATTTTTTGGTTTTTAACTTATAAAATAATTAATTGTAACAAGAGTATTCTAACAAATGATTCTCTTTGTAATTCGTAACTTTATGAGATTAAACAAACCAGGGCTATGGTCCCCAAAATGCTAGCACAATTCGGGTTGTGAATCACTTATGAGTTCCATTTAGCAAATTCAATTGCAAGAATGATTGAGACCTATTCTTTATCCCTTAGTTTCTCAACCTAAGTGGATAGATTATCCAAAAATTCTCTCAAACTCAAAGAATGTATTGTTCTTTCAACCAAATTTCTCATGTAAGCTAATCACGTTAGGGCATTTGCCATTACTATAAAGGTTAAGGCCCTTAGAATTCATGTAAACACTTTCTTTTCCGAACAAACACTTTCCTTACAGACAAGTGATATTCTTGGGTTCACTTTTCAAGTTTGCAACCAAGAAAATTCGTTCAATTGAAGAAAAATTTATACAATATCATTTACTCGTGGAACTCAATTTGATTAACAACCCATAGATGCTTTTCATATTAAGGATCCCATAACCCTAGTTATGGGATCTTAACCACAAAACTTCATAGAAAAAAGAGAAATAATTCTTGCATTATTCATAAACAGCTTTAGAATTCACTTACAAAGAATCCCAAGAATTAGTTCTGAAATCTTCAATAAACAATCTTCAATGATAAAACTTCTCTAAGATCTCTATCAATCCCCCAAAGTACTAGATTTCAGAGAGTTTCAATAGAAGATCCAAATTGTAAAAGATCAAAAGGTCCCTCTCTTAACCCTAGAATTTGGTATTTATATCTTCCCAGATAAAGAAGGAATTTAAAATTAAAAGTAGAAAAGCCGCATCCAAGTTGACGGTCCATATGGTGGTCCATCGCAGTGTTAATGATCCACCATCTAGTTTGTCAGTCATTTCTTCAAAATCACAGCTTCTGGATAAGGCCTGACGGTGACACTGGTGGTCCGTCGCAAGATTGATGGTCCACCATGTTGATCATCACTAGTGGTCCGTCGCAAGATTGACGGTCCACCATGTTGATCATCACTAAGTCCTTCTGAGAGGTAATTTCTGGATAAGGATTGACGGTGACATTGGTGGTTCATCGCAAGACTGACGGTCCACCATGTTGATCGTCACTAAGTCCTTTTGAGAGGTGGTATCTGGATAACGATTGACAGTGACACTGATGGTCCATCACAAGACTGATGGTCCACTATGTTGATCGTCACTAAGTCCTTCTGAGAGGTGGTTTTTGGATAAGGATTGACGGTGACACTGGTGGTCCATCGCAAGACTGACGTCCACCATGTTGACCGTCAAACTCTCTTTTTTGCTACTTTTTCCAGTTTTGTTCTGTGGTTATCTCCTTTCACTGAAAGCACTAAAAAACTTTATTAAATAACACTTTGGTTGCTCGAAAACATACAATTTTCCTAAGTAAATGATGATAACTGTTTCGCAAAATACCAGAACATCATTACAAATAATTCCATTTTTATTTTATCAATGACCTTAGGTCCGATAAAGTTTGCATAGATCGTAAAGTAAGAAAAATAGAATCTTCAACTCTCGATTGGTCAGAACAAGTTACAGATGGACAATCTAAAGTAAATAAGCACATATATTAGAATTATGATGAAATCATTTAAAATAATCATTAATTAAAACAAAAACTTGATTAGAATTGACTTACTGCTTTCTTTGGGGGATTGAAAAGATCAAGAAATTTTACATTTTTAACAGTTTTGGCTGACAACCATCTCACGATTCTTGGATAGAAAACTTTTTCCTGGTAGTTCATTTGTTGTCTCAAATAACTAATGGCTTGAAATGCCCAAGCCTATAATATAACGACAATAAATCAAAAGCAATATTGAATAAAAAAATGAATAATATCATAATAAAAGAAATATTTACCATGAAAGCCCATGGAAAGCCATATAAGTTGGCTGTGTTTGGCGTTAGCAGAGTCAACAAATATTTGACAGTTATTTTGAAGCTTTCATAACCCCAAAGATAGCTGTTAAATGCCTCAAAATCCTTAGAGAGATTTATTAAATTGAGGCTTGTGTTGTTGTTAACTGTAATGCCCCGAGTCTGTAACCCAGATGCTACATGGTGCTTACAACTCCAAAGGACCACAAGCTAACCCATGACTGATATCTGTGTTAAGCACTGAATAATAATACTGTAATAAATGCAAGAAATAGGCTAAAACACCATAAGGTTCAAAGCATCTAAAATAGTAATAAAGTATATTACTGAAATAATTTGCAAAGTTGAATAATGTCTGAAAGTCTTGTATGAAAAGCCTCTAACTGAACTTTCTGAATGTGGAGTTGATGGGACAAGCCCCCAACTAACTCCGACTACTGAACTACTGATAAACTAAAATACTAAAATAAAAGCATACCCTTGATAGATGAGGACTCACTACTAAAACTGCTCTTGATAACTGAATCTGTCTTTGCACGGTTAGGAACTTGGGCATCTGAACCTATGATATGAGACATCATAGCACAAAGAAAGAGTATGTGTCAGTACATGAAATGTACTGGTATGCTAGATGAAGTAATACTGAATGCAAGGGTTCATATGCATAAACAATAACTAACTGAAGGATATAGAGTAACTGAATGTGAAAGTACATAAATAACTAAAACTGCTATAAATACTAAGTATGTAAAACTGTGCATATGCGTGTATACTATTACTGAGCTTTTACTAAAGCCAAGATCTAAGTTCTGATAACTGAGTAACTAATATCTGAGATTACTGATAACTGAGTTACTGAAACTGATTGACTGTATTCGATAGTCCTAATTCTATAGAACTGAACTGAGTTTTATCCTGAGATTCAAACTAAGACTGTGGGAAGTAATCATCTAACCGATATGCCCTTTTTTTTGAATAGATTTAGGGTCCAACTTATAACCCCAGCTGGAAGGATATCAGTATTGTGCCATGGGTAAAGATACTGAAGAGTTACCCTCATCTGGCAGGTACTCTAATGAGAATGGTAGAACCCTCAACTGGTAGGTTAAAATACCTCATCAACCTTTAACTAGTAGGTTAATGTCTCAACCTACGTTGGCTATGTAGTTCTGGAATGCAAAGATTACTTCTAAGGATCACACCCTCTACTCGCAGGTGAGCCCCCATCCTTGGGTTCACTCGGTGCTGAGTCCTACTCCCAACTGAAAGACACTGAACTGAGTATACTAAACTGGACTAAATTGGTACTGAGTTTACTGAGTTTTCCTGAGTTTTGTAACTGACTGAGTTCTGTAGCTGACTGAATTCTATTGATCGTGATATGACTGATACTATTGAGACTTATTGAGACTTAACTCTCCTTGCCCTAACATCTTTTCAACCTCAATTTCCTATTTTAGCATACATTTCTCTTTTTTATAACTACTCTCCACTCATGCTGATGCAGTCAGTGGCCAATTGTCTCTAATTAAATTCTAACTTACTTTCCATTTGGCTCTTTCATTTTTGACATTAGCCACCCTCAACTTAGATGCTTTGTATAAGTTGAAATGTACAATGCTTAGTATTTAGCCCAGGATTGAGCTGAATGTTGAAGTTCTATGGAGAGTAACTAACAGTGACAGGATTTTAAAATGAGTTTCAAAGGCATAAGATGGGTTCAAAAGGGATAATCATTCTGGTACGGTTGTTTCTTTAGGCTAGATGGGCTGAAAGTACAAGAAGGCCTGTTATCCTATCCTAATGACTCCCTTAGAAGACTTTATCAATGACTCGGGTAAGTTATAGGTCTTAACCTATGAAAGAACTGCAAGTAAACCTCATACCCATAGACAATAAAATTAAACTTCCTTTGCAATTCTCGGAATGCTCATTGCATATTTCATGCACCTCTTCTAGACTAATGCTAAATGCAGAATTACTGAGAGTTATATACACATGTTTACATGATAGAGTAAGCAATTACAAACACCTGCTCAATGTCTTATGCCAATATCATCCATTACCCATATTTACAATGAAGTACTGAAATAAAAACCATTCATAGATGATCATTAAACATTAAACACATATATTTACATCACAACTTGTAGAATTGAAATGCAATAATAAAAATAACCTAGACATGCCGTTTCTACCAGATAGTACATGATTGGATTCAGAATATCGACAACAACATCCAACCATGATGTAAATACATCCATCCTCACATAAAAAAATAAGCAATGTCCTCAAAGCAATGAATTACCGTACATGGTTGGAATGGGCTATTTACTTTGCCTCCTATTCCTATGTGGTATCTGTCAGGTGGGGTGATGTTTTTGTGTCCTCCCCCTACGCAATGTTGGCTCCTATAGTGGTAGAAGCACTCACAACCTCAACCTCGACAATTGGAGGAATCGTCTCCCAAATTGATCCTGCACTTCGCCCCCTTTCTGGGGCAGCACTAGTAGAGACTCCCGCCGTTTCATTTTCTGCCTCTCGTTGCTTCCTTTCATCTTCTTTCCTTGACTTCTTTGTAGCTCTTTTTAGGTTATGTTGATATAACTCTTTGGGTGACATGGATTCTCTTTTCCTCCTTTTTTCTTCTTTCCTTACTGCTTTTTCACCCATTTACTGCTTACCTTTATCTTTTATGGGTCTGCCCATCAGGTCCAAAATGCCTTCGTCATTATCACTTACCACTAAAGTTAGATCAAATGCAGGCAGCTGTGAATGTTTCTCCTTTAACTCAGCTATGTCAGTCTTTTCCTGCTCAAACTTTGCTATGAGCTTGGCAAGATCAGGGAGAGACAGTGAATCTAGCCTTTTGTTAATGCAAGCTTCCATGTTATCCATTCTAACTTGAATAGTTTGAAATGGCCTGACTGCTTCGGCCACAATTTCATCCATAAAAGGTTTGAAATCTCCATCCCACTTTTCTAGCTGTTTTTGAAATTGTTTTTGATTCTTCACCACCTTAACAAAATTGTGCTAGTTGAACCTGTATTCTATAAACTCCACTCCACCAGCAAACTGTGTAGAATCTGGTCCTACAGACATGCCCTAAGGCACATAATCAGGTGGTACATACGTGGTGATAGGTAAAGGCATACCTTCAGGCATTTCTGTGATCTCGGGAACTGGTGTAGACTGAGGCTGATGTGCTGGAGGTTTGGTCACCTGAATTTTGAATTTCGATTCGTCCTTTGAATTCTCAATGTCCTGTCTATGTATAGCCTGTACTTCATTATCAACCCCATGGATCAGCAGCACACCGCCTTTTTTGCATAACCTAGTGATCAAATATGGAAAGGGTATAGAAGTGGTCACTTTATGTGCCTGCACGAACATCTCGTGTGCAATTAGCTGGACAAAAACAATTTGTAGTCCTGAAACCAAACTGGCTACTGCTACTGCTCTATGATGATCCAAGTTTTCATCTCCTTTTGTTGGCATTAACCTCAACCGAACAATAGCCCACCAGAACTTAGCTTTAAATCTAAGAGTGAACTTTGCAATGTGCTCTTTAAGATTAGTCAACCAGGAAGGATTTCCATCATCGGTCAATAAAAAAGTGGCCCAACGTCTCTGATCAAAAGCATTTCACATTCTATACTCAATCTGGGACAGCGGGTGGAGCCTCATATCCTGGCCCAAATAATATCCTATTAATTGTTTGGGCTGAGATATCAACAGTGACCCCTCAAACTGGAACAGACTCCCTATTTGGTCTATTTGAGATTGGAGTCCCCTTTGGGCATTCCGCTTTCACCAAATACAGATAATTTGTGAAGAATTCTCTTACCCAATTCGGTTGATACTCCCCTGGTGGTCTACTCAACTATGCCAGTCCATATTCGTTGAACCGGTTCTCTAACTTGTGATATTCATGAAGTTCTATTGTCATAATTTGATATTCCTCTATGAGTGATCTTCTGATCCCTCGAGCTATGGGTGTCAACCCATCATAGAACTCTTTTTGTGCTCCCTCTATCTGCCACCTGATAGCCTCTTGAATCTATGGATCCTTCTGCCTAATAACATTATCACTCTCTGGTTTAGCTTCAACATCAGGAACTTCTATTTTATCCTCTATAATAACATTTTTAGTTTCACCTTCTACCAGCAACGGTTGAGTTGCAGCAACAGTTGCCTCATCGAGGCTTGAACTTGAACTGCTAGAGGTACTCTCACTCTCCTTTTTAGAATGGGAGAGTATGAGAGCTTCTCTTTTATTTTGTCTGGTGTTGTAAGCCGGTGTGGATGCATTCCTACCTCATTGATATCTTCCTCCTCTAGTTTGTGGAAGTTTAGGAGCCATATCACCTTAAAACTGCTTAAGAAATCAGTTTTGAATTCAAACACAATCAAAACAGTGCATAATATAGTCTGACAATAGATATGACGGTCCACCAGTGGTGGGACGGTCCACCAACTCTGCCGTCAGCCCTTAAGCAGTGTTCCATAAAATCTTGAATCTTCTGACGGTAAACTTGGTGGTCCGTCACAAAGTTGACGGTCTACAAAATTGACTATCATGTCTTATACAGAAGGTGCATCTGCATTGAGTCTTCTAACTATCAACTTGGTTGTCCATCACAAAGTTGACGGTCTACTAGTTTGACCGTCGCACTTTCATCTTCAGCCATAATTCTGGGTTCGACCATTTTTTAAATCAAACAACATAGCAGAGCTATTTTCAAGCTATACACATCATTAAAGTCAAAATTAAAGCATTTATAACCTCATTTGAACAAATTAATCCATCTCAGAACTCACCTAACAAGTTAACTACGAAGAGAGAGTTCGAGAGATGAGCATACCTAGATGTTGCAGTATTCTACTTGGTTGAGACTTCAGATATAAAACTACTTATAACTTCTAGCACTTGTGTTACTCTTTGGTTTGTGATGGAGAGAAGGGAGGAATGAGTTGGTTTAAGTAAGGCACAAATGGAGGAGATGAGAAGACTCAGATGGGATAACTCCCTTCAGGTTCTTCAAATCTTGAGCGAGTGGAATAGGCAAAGGTCATGGAACGGTTACAATGAATGTACCCGCTCAACTTTATTCTTAAAATCTCACTTTGAGCCAAATACGAGATACTTAAAAAGAGTACCGAGTCAAACTGACCTAATTTAGAACTAGGGTTAAAGTGAAGGTACAATTGACGGTCCATCACATGTTTGACGGACTACCACTCTGAACGTCACTTATCACCTGAGTTTGAATATTTCTATTTCGGTATGATGGTAAGTGGGACAGTCCACCAAATATGTGATGGTCCACTAGTTTGACCATCACTTCTTACTAGAATGTGGGTCACCGATCTTATTTCTGACGGCTGTTGTGATGTCCTACCAGGTTTGTGACGGTCCGCCACTCAGGCCGTCATGGCTTATCCAGTGAATGCATTTTCATGCCAGTTCTTGATGGTTGGATATAGTGGTCCGACAGGGAACTAGTGGTCCATCAAGTCATCCATCACAATGTTCCAGTAGCTCAGATGTATCCCCTATTTTCCTTTGTACTGTATTTCTGGTCCTGCACATTTCACAAACACATCAAAATTGCACAAAAACATGAAATGGAATCTAACTATGGTTACAACAACATGTTTTGGGTTGCCTCCCACTAGCGCCTGATTTAACGTTGCGGCATAACTCAGGTGTCTTGAGTACTCAGACTTCATCGAGATAAAAGACATCAACACTTCTTATCAAGTCTTTTAGACTAATATAAAGTTTGATTCTTTTCCCGTTCACTTTGAAGACACTACCGTCTTCATTTTCAAGCTCGACTACCCCAGATGAGTGGACTTGGCTGATTTTGAATGGACCAGACCACTTGGATTTCAACTTACCTGGAAACAGCTTCAGTCTGGAGTTGAAAAGAAGTACCAAATCACTTTTCTTGAATTCTCTCTGTGCAATCCTTCGATCATGGTATTTCTTTATCTTCTCTTTATACAAGTCTGCTCTTTCATAGGCCCTAAGATAGAATTCATCCATCTCATTTAACTGCTCCAATCTTAGATCAGTTGCTTCCTTCCAATGTATATTAAGCCTTTTGAGAGCCCACAAGGCCTTATGCTCAAGCTCGATTGGTAAATGACATGCCTTCCCATAGACTAGCTAATACGGTGACATGCCAATTGGTGTCTTAAAAGCAGTTCGATACGCCCACAAGGCATCATCAAGCTTTCGAGACCAATCTTGCCTATTAGCATTTACAGTTTTAGCAAGAATGGCCTTAATCACACGATTCGATACCTCCACTTTCCCACTAGTTTGTGGGTGATACGGAGTTGCTACTCGGTGTTGTTTTACTCCATACTTCGCCAAAAAAGCCCTGAAAACTTTATTGCAGCAATGGGATCCCCCATCCCTTATGCTTGTTCTTGGTACTCCAAAATAGGAGAATATTTTTTTCTTCAGAAATGCCACAACTCTTTTTCCTTCATTGCCAGCAAAAGCAACAGCTTCCACCCATTTTGAGACATAGGCCACAGCTACTAGGATGTATTTTTAACCCGTATGAGCTTACAAATGGGTCCATGAAGTCAACGCCCCATACATCAAACAACTCTACTTCCATCATCTTGGACATCGATATCTCATGGCGTTTGGAAATTGATCCTTGTCTCTTGACATTGATTGCATCTACGAGCAAAATCATGTGCATCTCTGAATAGTGTAGGCCAATAGTAGCCACTTTGCAATACTTTTTGAGTAGTTCGGTCACCCGCATGATGACCACCAATAGGTGAAGCATGGCATGCTTCTAGAATACTCAGCATTTCTACTTTTGGGATAGAGCGCCTAATAATACCATCTGCACTTCGCTGAAAAAGGTAGGGCTCATCCCAAAATATTGGGTCACATCATGAAGGAACTTTTTCCTTTGGTGAAAGGAAAGATTATCCGGCATCACCTCACTTACCACATAGTTTGCAAAATCAGTATACCAAGGTATCTGCTCGAGCTTCGCAGCTAGTATCTTCTCATCAGGAAAGGAATCATCAATATGTAACTTGTCCTTGATTTCTTGGTCACCTTCAAGTCTGGATAAGTGATCTGCCACTTGATTGGATAAGTGATCTGCCACTTGATTTTCACATCCCTTACGGTCCTTGACCTCAAAGTCAAACTCTTGCAGCAATAACACCCATCGGATCAATCTCGGCTTCGCATATTTCTTCTCTATTAAATACCTCAGAGCTACATGATCCGTGTGGACCACTAACTTGGTCCCTAGCAAATACGCTCTAAATTTCTCAAAAGCATAGACTACAGCCAGGAGCTCTTGTTTGATGACGAAGTAATATTCAGGGCCTTGCTAGCATAATATATTGGATGAAACAACTTATCCTTCTTCTGCCCCAACATAGCTCCAAGCTCCACCCCGCTAGCATCACACATTAGTTCAAACGGCTTTGTCCAGTCAGGAGTAATAATAACTGGAGCCTCTACTAATTTCAGCTTAATGCATTCGAACGCCCGTTTACAGTCATCATCAAAAAAGAACTTGGCCTCCTTTTCAAGAAGTTTGCATAATGGGTTTGTAACCTTCAAGAAATCTTTTATAAATCTGTGATAGAATACTGCATGGCCAAGAAAGCAACGCACCCCTTTTACTAAGATAGGGGAAGGTAGTTTCTCAATGACCTCAACCTTGGTCCTATCCACCTCAATACCTTTCGTAAAAATTTTATGACTGAGAACAATGCCTTCCTTTACCATGAAGTGGCATTTTTCCCAGTTAAGGATCGGATTAAACTCTTCACATCGCTGTAATGCTTGACTTAGATTCAACAATCACTAGTCAAAGGAATCTCCAACCACTGAGAAGTCATCGATGACCACCTCTAAAGTTTTCTTAACCATATCAGAGAAAATTAACATCATGCACTTTTGAAAAATGGCTGGTGTATTGTATAAACCAAAAGGAATCCTTTTAAAAGCAAATGTGCCATATGGGTACGTGAACGTCATCTTATCCTGATCATCAGAAGCAATAGAGATCTGGTTATACCCTGAATACCCATCCAAGAAGCAGTACTAACCCCTTCCTTTCAATCGATCAAGCATCTGATCCATGAATGGCATTGAAAAGTGATCTTTTAGTGTCCACGAGTTGAGCTTTCGGTAATCCATACACACCTTCCACCCAGTGATAGGCCTAAGTGGGATCAATTCATTCTTCTCGTTGGCCACTACTATCATGCCCCCTTTCTTGGGCACGCACTGTACAGGGCTCACCCACTTACTGTTTGATATCGGATACACCACCCCTACATCCAACCACTTAATGATTTCTTTCTTCACCACCTCTTGTATAGGTGGGTTCAGGCGATGTTGATGCTCAATAGTAGGCACATAATCTTCCTCTAGCTGAATCTTGTGCATACATATGCCAAGAGGGATACCAATGATATCTGCAAAAGTTTAGCCAATAGCTCTCTTATACCTCTTAAGAATAGAGATGAGAGCTTTCACTTGCTGTTTGCCCAGATTGGAAGCAATAATAACCGGTAGTATATGTCCACTACCCAAGAATACATACCTCAAATGACTGGGTAACTCTTTCAATTCTAATATCGATGGATCTTTAATGGATGGCTTCGTCGGTGGTGAAGGTCAATTCTTAAGGTCAAGATCAAGCTTCTTAGGGGCATAAAAGTACGGCCCCATTCCTGTCAAACCACAAATAGTTTCTTCGTACACCTCAATATCCTCACGATCAAAATTCATAAGCACAACAGCTAATGGCTCAATAGTAAGCTACTCTTTTATAGATACTTCCTACTCGTCCTCATAATATACATTAACTATGGAGAACAGACTCATTTTTTTATGCTGCTTCATTGATTTACATACATCAAAATATACCACTTTATCATTCATCTGAAATAAGAGCTCATTAGCCCATAAATCAATCAGCATACTTCCAGTTGCGAGAAAAGTTCAACCCAAGATTATAGGCATCTCAAAGTCAACCTCGCAATCCAAAATGACAAAATCCACAGGGAAAATAATGGTAGCCACCTTCACCAATATATCATATAGAATATCAACAGGTCATTTTACCGACCTATCTGCCATTATAAGTCGCATATTGGTTGGTGTAGGACCTACCAAACCCAGTTTTTTATAAATGGCTAGCAGTATCAGATTAATGCTAGCCATCAGATCACATAAAGCCTTAGCAAAATCTAAAGACCTAACTATGCATGAAATAGTGAAAGCTCCTGGATCTGTCTTCTTCAATACTAAGGACCTTGTGGCAATCGCACTGCAATGATGGAAATTATCCGCCGGTTCATAGCTTGCTGCCCTTTTCTTTGTCAAGAGGTCCTTTATGAATTTCGCATACCCTGGAATTTGCTCCAGTGCCTCTACTAAAGGCACATTTATAGTCAGCTACTTCAGCATTTCCATGAATTTACTAAACTTTGTGTCATCAGCCTTCTTTCTCAGTCTCTGAGGAAAGAGGGGTGGTGGTTTTGGGAGAGTTTTCTCCACCACTTCCTTTTACTTGTTTTTATCTTCTTCAAACTCATCAGACTGCTGACAGTTGGGTGTAGCATCATGAATAATCTCATCACGGTTTTCAACTTCTATGGGATAATCAAATATGCTTCATCAACATTCTCTACTACACTATCAACCACAGGCTTACCCACAGATGGGTTTGCTAACACCTTACCACTCCTGATGGTAATTTCCATACACAACCCATCCTTTCTTAGATTTTGCACTGTGTCACTTGGTAGAATGCGAGCCTTCCTTTGATTAAATGCCATAGACAGTTGACTCGTTTGCTGCTCCAACTATTTTATTAAAGTGGAATGCGAATCAACCAATTGATTCATCAAAGACAAATCATTTTTTACCTCAGCAAATCTCATGTTGGTTGCCTCTACTCCCTTCAATAGCTTAGCCATCATGTCCTCCATGGACATCTTCCCAGAGTTAGATATAGCAGCCTCACGATTCTCAGGAGAAACGTACAAACCACTTTTGTCATTCTTATTCTTCCAATTTCCTTGGTCTCATAGTAGTTCCGACCTTGGTTTCCTTGGCCACTGCCTTAGAACCCCCCTGATTATTCAAGTAATTTGCTCTTTCTCCTCAGAGTTGGAGTTAGCTCTTCCCTATGATGCAACAACTTTAACCTTCTCTGTCTTTCCTGATAATAAAAACTTAGTAAGAAGGTCCATCTGTGTTTTCATGTGAGCCATATCTTGGTCTTATTCCTCCTTCTTTCGCCTCTGTTCTACAATTATGCCAATAGCTACAGTAGAGCTTGCTACCTCAGAATCCCTAGTATGCCAAGCTTTACTCTTCTTTGTCATACGATCCAACATCTCAGACGTCTCAAGAAAAATAAGGTCCATGAGTGACCCACCTGCAACATTATCTACCACTGGCTTAGTCATCGAATTCAAGGCCCTATATAATATCTCTTTCAGGTGGATGTTGGTATCTGATGATTCGGGTACTGTGTGAGCTTTTTTCTGAACCTTTCCCAAGTTTCATGAAGAGCTTCAGTCGGAAGCAGCCTAAAATTACTGATTTCATCTCTTAACTGTGCCCTCTTGGATGGCTAAAAGAACCTTTCTAATAAAGCATCTTTCAATGGCCTCCAATTTATAATAGAGTCGGGGGTTAGCCCATTTAACCATAACATTGTTTCTCCAGAAAGAGATAATAGGAATAATCGTAGCCGAATAGCATTTTTCCCAACTCCCAAATTATCAAATGACTTGTATATTGAGATGAAGTTGATCAAATGCATATTTGGATCATCACCAGCAAGTTCTCCGAAAAGTCCCTTCAGATGCAATAACTGGATCATCGTACTCGTAATATTAATCTTGGCTTTGGGTGCTAAGGGCAGAGGAATAATAGCCTCTGTGGCACCCGCCCCATCCAACTCATCATCATCATCATCAAGAGCAAACTGAACAGCTCGGCGTTCGAGTCTTATTCTAGCCTGGATATTTCTGTTGATATTCCTGTTCACTGGTGCAACTTCATCATCTACACGCCTTGGATTTACTAAATTATCATCATCCAGGTATTCATCATCTGCGTTTACCTCCCGACCAGCATTATCGACATTCTGCTGGTTTACTTAAGTGGATTCTAAGGCAACTAATCTAGCCTGCTTTTGCTGAGCAGCTACCCTTTCTGGGTCCCATTGACCATCCATTCTGCCAATGAGACGTGGTTCAGGATTAATAGGTAATAATGGTTGACTCGATCTTCGCGTACTTGGTATGCAAGGCACTCAACCTGCACGAAACAAAAATAACAAACAAAAAGTAAAATTTAGGAATCTTGGACCAAATGGTCGATTAACAATCACAAACTTAGTTGACAACCGTATTCCCCAGCAACGGCACCAAATTTTGATACGCCTAAATTACAACTCTCATTAGAAAGTGCAAGCAGTCGCTGTCAAATATAGAACCTAACTAGGTTGGGTGTCGAATCCCACAGGGAATACTGTGCTCACTAAGTATTTTAATCGTTACTGGTCTGTTGATCAGAGGTTCCTGAATAAGGTCTTTTTAAAATTTTTTAACTTATAAAATAATTAGTTATAACAAGAGTATTCTAACAAATGATTCTCTTTGTAATTCGTAACTTTATGAGATTAAACAAAGCAGGGATATGGTCACTAAAATGCTAGCACAATTCGGGTTGTGAATCACTTATGAGTTCTATTTAGCAAATTCAATTGCAAGAATGATTGAGACCTATTCTTTATCCCTTAGTTTCTCAACCTAAGTGGATAGATTATCCTAAAATTCTCTCAAACTCAAAGAATACATTGTTCTTTCAACCAAATTTCTCATGTAAGCTAATCCTGTTAGGGAATTTGCCATTACTCTAAAGGTTACGGCCCTTAGAATTCATGTAAACACTTTCTTTTCCCAACAGACACTTTCCTTTCAGAAAAGTGATGTTCTTGGACTCACTTTTCAAGTTTGCAACCAAGAAAAGTCATTCAATTGAAGAAAGGTTTATACAATATCATTCAGTCGTGGAACACAATTTGATTCACAACCCATATATACTTGTCAAATTAAGGATCCTATAACCCTAGTTATGGGATCTTAGCCAGAAAAATCCATAGAAGAAGGAGAAATAATTCTTGTATTATTCATAAATAGCCTTATAATTCACTTACAAAGAATCCCAAGAATTAGTTCTAGAATCTTCAATAAACAATCTTCATTGATAAAACGTCTCCAAGATCTCTATCAATCCCCCAAAGTACTAGGTTACAAAGAGTTTCTATAGAAGATCCAACTTGTAAAAGATCAAAGGGTCCCTTTCTTAACCCTAGAATTTGGTATTTATATGTTCCTAGATAAAAAAGGAATTTAAAATTTAAAAGAAGAAAAGCCGCGTCCAAGTTGACGGTCCATATGGTGGTCTGTCGTAGTGTTGACGATCCACCATCTGGTCCGTCAGTCATTTATTTAAAATCGTAGCTTCTAGATAAGGCTTGATGGTGACACTGGTGGTCCATCGCAAGATTGACGGTCCACTATGTTGATCATCACTAAGTCCTTCTGAGAGGTGGTTTCTGGATAAGGATTGACGATGACACTGGTGGTCCATCGCAAGACTGATGGTTCACCATGTTGATCATCACTAAGTCCTTTTGAGAGGTGTTTTCTGGATAAGGATTGATGGTGACACTGGTGGTCCATCGCAAGACTGACGGCCCACCATGCTGATCATCACTAAGTCCTTCTGAGAGGTTGTTTCTGGATAAGGATTGACGGTGACACTTGTGGTCCATCGCAAGACTGATGGTCCACCATGTTGACCGTTAAACTCTCTTTTCTGCTACTTTTTCTAGTTTTCTTATGTGGTTATCTCATTTCACTGAAAGCACTAAAAAACTTTATTACATAGCACTTTAATTTCTCGAAAACATACAATTTTCCTAAGTAAATGATGCTAACTGTTCTGTAAGATACCGAAATATCACTACAAATAATTCTATTTTTATTTATCAATGACCTTAGGGTCCGATAAAGTTTGCACAGACCGTAAAGTAAGAAAAATAACATCTTCAACTCTCGATTGGTTGGAACAAGTCACAGATGGACAATCTAAATTAAATTAGTACATATATCAGAATGATGATGAAATTATTTAAAACAATCATTAATTAAAACAAAAACTTGATTAGAATTATACTTACTGCTTCCTTTGGGGGATTGAAAAGATAAAGAAATTTTGCAATTTTAATAGTTTTGGCTGACAACCATCTCACGATTCTTAGACAGGAAACTTCTTCTTGGTAGTTCATTTGTTGTCTCAAATAACGAATGGCTTCAAATGCCCAAGCCTATAATATAACGACAATAAATAAAAAGAAATATTGAATAAAAAAATGAATAATATCATAATAAAAGAAATATTTTCCATGAAAGCCCATGGAAAGCCATATAAGTTGGCTGTCTTTGGCATTAGCGGAGTCAATAAATATTTGACAGTCATTTTGAAGCTTTCATAACCCCAAGGATAGATGTTAAATGCCTCAAGATCCTCAGAGAGATTTATTAAATTGAGGCTTACATTGTTGTTAACTGTAATGCCTCGAGTCTGTAACCCAGATGCTACACGGTGCTTACAACCTCAAAGGACCACAAGCTAACCCATGACTGATATCTGCATTGAGCATTGAATAGTAATACTGTAATAAATGCAAAAAATAGGCTGAAACACCATAAGGTTCAAAACATCTAAAATACTGATAAAGTATATTACTAAAATAATTTGCAGAATTTAATACTGTCTGAGAGTCTAGTATTAAAAGCCTCTAACTGAACTGTCTGAATGTGGAGTTAATGGGACAAGCCCCTAACTAACTCCAACTACCGAACTACTAATAAACTGAGATACTAAAATAAAAGCATGCCCTTGATAGATGAGGACTCACTACTAAAACTGCTGTTGATAACTGAATCTGTCTTTGCACGATCAGGAACCTGGGAATCCGAACCTATGATATGAGACATCATAGCACAAAGAAAGAGTATGTGTCAATACATGGAATGTACTGGTATGCTAGATGAGGTAAGGCTGAATGCAAGGGTTCATATGCATGAACAATAACTGACTGAATGATATAGTGTAACTAAATGTGAAAGTACATGAATAACTAAAACTTCTGTAAATACTAAGTATGTAATACTGTGCATATGCGTGTCTATTGTAACTGATCTTTTACTTAAGCCAAGTTCTATATTCTGATAACTGAGTAATTGATATCTGAGATTACTGATAACTGAGTTACTAAAATTGATTGACTGTATTCGACAGTCCTAATTTTATAGAACTGAACTGAGTTCTATCCTGAGATTGAAACTAAGACTGTGGGAAGTAATCATCTAATCGACATGCCCTTTTTTCTGAAGAGATTTGGGGTCCAACCTGTAACCCCAGCTGGAAGCATATTATTATTGTACCATGGGTAAAGATACTGAAGAGTTACCCTCATCTGGTAGGTACTCTAATGAGAACGGTGGAACCCTCAACTGGCAGGTTAAAACACCTCATCAACCTTTAACTGGCAGGTTAATGTCTCAACCTACGCTGGCTATGTAGTTCTGGAATGCAAAGATTTCTTCTAAGGATCACACCCTATACTGGTAGGTGAGCCCCTATCCTTGGGTTCACTCGGTGTTGAGTCCTACTCCCAACTGAAAGACACTAAACTAAGTATACTGAACTGGACTGAACTGGTACTGAGTTTACTGAGTTTTCCTGAGTTCTGTAACTGACTGAGTTTTATAGCTGACTGAATTCTACTGATCGTGACATGACTGATACTATTCTTAACTAACACTGGCTCTAGGTAAACAGCTAGATTTTCAGGTATTAAATACCCCCAGGACTAAATAACATGAAAATAAAGCATAGCATAATCTTAAAAGATGTAACAATAATTACTTGTCCATAATTCATTAATAGATATATTTTATCAAACACTTGTTGGGCATAAGCTTGTACATATACTAGTATGTCATGATTGTATCATTTAATTCACATGGATATTCTATCAAATACTTGGGAAGCACAACTTTATGAACATAATCATGAATAACATATAAACATTGCAACTAAAATACCCAAACTTGCAAATTCATATAATTTCCCATAAATACTATTCTATTTTTCTTGAATCTTATCATAATCATGGATTGAAAACCAAATTAACATCATAGATATGTCTACAATCAATTTCAAGCATTGAAATCACGAATCTATAACTTGTAAATTTAAAAAGAGGCTCTTTGACTTCATGGGTGAATGGGACCCATGAATGAACACCTAACATACCTGAATTGATGAGTTCTTAGAGTTTCTTAGTGAGTTTCTTGAGCTTTGTTCTTGATTTCTTGAGAGCTAGGGTTTGCTAATTGAGAGAGAATGATTTCTTTCTTGAGAGAAGTGAGCAATTAATGAGATATTAGGCTATTTAGGGCTTTAATCCCGTGTTTAGGCTAACTGAAATGAGGTAAAAAGACCTAAGAGCCCTTGGAATTTAAAACTCAGAATTAACTAAAAATTCCCGATTTTCACCCTTGGCGTGATTTGGTGTTATCACGCTGTGTCACTGGAATTTGACAATTGTGAACTGGAGGCTTGGCGCGACACAGTGGGATCATGTTGCTTCACTACATAAGACCTAGAAGCTCACTGTGATATGGGGTTATCATGTTGGCTCACTGGTTTTTGACAATTACCATTTGGCATGCCTCTACGATGTGCTGAAGTGCCAGTTGGCACACTGTTTAACTAAAATGGCTCTAACTCCTCGCCCGGGTATTAGATTTGGGCAAATCTTATATCGTTGGAAAGCTGACTGAATTTCCTATGCATTGGAAAGCTCAAAAATAAAAAATTACCAAGTATTTAAAAAATAAATTATATAGGATAACCTAGGTACTGAGGGTTAATTTAAGTTAGTGAAATACGGGGTATTACATTAACGTCTCTCGCCCAAAGAATATTATGTACAAACAAAACCAAGAATAATTATTGCTTGTTCTTCTTTAAAATTATTTTACCTTTCAATGATTCTATCAAATTTTTATTTTTGAAGCTTGGACCAACAATGGACACCAGGTTATCACATCACTTGACTTGCCTTTGCCTTTTTTGGGTGTACGGGGTGATTTTTTAGGTTAGAATAGGTATAACTTGAGAGGGAGGAGGAGGATAGCATCTTAGTCCAGTAACTATGGCGAACTCCTTCCAACCAAAATAAATAGGCATGCCACAGTAATTTATCCACACCTCATCCATCTTATCTTTGTTTTCATGCATAAACCTACGCTTGAGAAGATTATATACCATTTTCATTTGGAAACGAGCATTGTTGTCCTTCGACAAATCAAGATATTGACCAAACAATCTTTCCCTAAAATAAGAATCCAATTTTTATTCTTGAAGTATTTTTTTGAAGGCGTCGAAAGATTTTCTGATGGCTGACTTAACCATGAAATCACCCATTAAATCCGTAGCACCATCGTACTGTATTCTCACCGGATAATGATCAATGCTGAAGGTTTTGACCAACTCTTCGGTTGAAGGGATATTAGCATTTGGATCATCTGTTTTGAAATATTCCTCCTCCCCATATTCATTATCTTCTGCTCCTGATTGAGATAACGTTTGTAAAGCAAGCTCATAGAGTGGTGGATCTAGCCTAGCTGCTTCACTTGTTCCTTTACTTGGACTTGATTTGGTTTATTTTCTTTTGGGATCCATATTATATTAAGTTAATAGGAACATAAAATTGATTATAATTGATTAATACATCATTAAAAAAGGATAACAGTAAATCTAACATGGAAATAGTAAAATAATAGTTCCAACAGACCACACATCTATTGCACCAGGTATGTTATCTGTTGTAACATATAACTGACTTGTTAAAATGAATGAGTAAACCATTATAAACAATAAAAATAAACCACTCATCTATTGCACCAGGAAGGTTATTTGTTGTAATATATAACCAACCTATTGCAACGGATGAGTAATCTATTGGAAATAATAAAAATAGATCACTCATTTGTTGCATCAGGAATATTATCTATTGCAATATATAACCAACCTGTTACAGCGGGTGAGTAATCCATTGGAAAAAATTATAACAGATCACTCATTTGTTGCACCAGGTAGCAATAAATATCCTACATGGGCTAATAGATGAGTGATCTGTTCTTATTATTTCCAATAGATCACTCATCTATTTCACCAGGTAGGATATCTATTACAGTATGTAACCAACCTATCGAAGAGCCTTTTTGAGGCTGTATTATAGGTAAATAATAATAGCTCATAAAAGTTAACTAATAATTTTCCTTCTTATCATATTTTGACGCAATAATGCAGGATTTCCTTTAAAGGAGACAAACACTACAATCTATAATAGTTGCAACTTTTAATTATTGCACATTTTAATGATAACATGACTCATTTTTTTTTTGTTTTCCTGTTGGGTTAGTTGTTCAAAACGAGTCAAGAGAATTGAATAAAAAGTGTCAACTAAGAGTGGAGTGAAGTTTTGGAGACATTTTGACCAAGGCCAAGGTCCAAGCCACTTAAAAATTAGTTTAAGTTAATTATGAACCAAAATTAAGATTTTTTAACTTGTTAAACTTTTTTAAAATACAAAAGAAAAAAACTCACATAGTTTAACTTCCCCTTTAATTCAAAACTTCTCAATTTTTTTTACATTCTTCTAAATATCGTTTCTCTCTTCTCTTCTTCTCTCCAGCAGCTTTTGGCTTCGGCCACATCAGATCAACTACATGACCTGTTCTTCGGTGAATTCAACGTCCAAAAACCTAATTTCAAAGCCTTCTTTATTTCTACCATTAACTTCTCTTTCTAAGGTAATGTTTGCTTTTTATTTGGTTCAAAAGTTAGAGTTTTGAAAAAAAAAAAAAGGTTTTTGGAGAAGAATCTAATCGAGCCTTCTTCTCCAAAGTTAAGATTTTGTTGTTTCTGTTTAAGAAAGATGAAATATGAATTTCTAATTTTGGTATTTGTTCTAACTTAATTTTTTTTCATATATTTGTAAATAGGGTGTGAAGATGTGTGTATGTTTTGATAAATATGAATTTTGAATTCTTGTTGTTCTTAGTAGTATTATTGAGAGAATTTAATTTTTACAAGGAATCTCTTGCAATAGTTGACATTGTTGTTGAAAAAAAAAAACAACTCTTGTGTTCTTGTTATTTAATATTATTATCTTGTGAAATCTTTTCAAAAATTAAAATTTTCAAATAGATTGTCTTGGTCTAGAAAAAATTTTGGGTTTTAATTGATTACAGTTATGAAAAAAATCAAACACCTTTTATTGTTAATGAATGAATTTATTGTATTTGTTCTCTTAACACTTGATATTGTTATTATATTATAAATAATTTGTGTGTCTTTATTAGTGAAATATGAATTTATTAGTGTTGTTGTTATTGTTTTTGAACATTATTGTTTAATATAGCAGAAAGAATTTTAATTTTTTTTATCGTTGTCCTCTGTTGTTGCTGGTGTTTTTTGAAAATATTTTGATTTTTAGTCACCTGCTGCAACGTATGACTAATCTATTGTAATAGATGACTAATCTGTTGGAACAAATTAGCTACTTATTGGGATTAATATGACTCATATTATATATTACAATGCTTTCTTGTTTTGATTCAATAGATGGGTGATTTGTTATAACAGACGACTCATCTATCAGGAGAAATCAAAACATTACTGTAAGGACTTCATTATTTCTATAATAGATGAGTTATTTATTACAAAAAAGAGTTATCTCATCCAATAGATGAATAATATGTTGCAACAGATGTGTCATTTATTGGGGATAGAGTACTCATCTACTGAAAAAAATATTACAGTAGCTTTACTACTTTGATTTCTTCCAACAAATGAGTTCTTTGTTGGAAGAAACCAAAACAATAGTGGAACTATTTTTATTTTTTCTCAAAGATGAGTGATAGTTGCAATAGATGAGTCATCTATTGCAACAAATTAGTAATATGTTGCAACAAATACTCATCTATTAAAAGTAATATTTTACTATGTCGTATTTGTTAAATTCACTACTACCCTTTTTTTAATAATACACAAATCAATTGTAGTTTTTTTTTTCTTTTTTTTGTAGATAAAAATGCTCCCAAAAGAAAATAATGTGGAAGTGAAGCAACTTCTAGTAGATAAACTAAGAAAGCTAAATCACAAACAACATTACATGAACTTGTTGAACAAATTCTTTCACAAATAGATGAAGTGTTACCATCTGTAGATGTACAGAAAAAGAATAAAGTTGTAGAAAGAGATCATGAGAAGATATTGAAGGATCTAGAGATGATGTAGAAAAGGAAGAAGATGGAGACAAGGATGATGCTGTAGATAATATAGAATGGGGTGAAAAGAAAAATAAGAAAGAAAATAAAATAAATGAGGAGGATGAAGATGACGAAGAAAGTTGGGAAGGAGATGAAATAAATGGCGAGGATGGAGATAATAAAGAAAGTAAGAAAGGAGATGATGAAGAAGGTAAGAAAAAAGCTGAAAAAGAAAGTCAGCAAGGAGATAAGAAAAAAGGTGAGGAAGAAAACGAAAAAAAAGAAAGGAGATGATGCTGAAAATGGAGAAAATAATGAAGAGTAAAAGAAAAGAGATGATGAAGAAGAAAGAGTTGATGATAATGAAGATGATGATGTTGAGATATCGATGACCGATCATGACCGTAGATAGAAATCTGTACATGATACTGTAAAAACTTTTAGTATTGACAGGTTTAAGGTGGAGATGCCTATGAATAATTGTAAAAATTTTATTGGTTTATTTTGTTGTAAAACCAGTCATGGGAAAAGTTTTTGATAGTTTTATGGAGACACTGAAGGAGGAAAAATTGGATGATTTTGTTAAGGCCTATTGTTTTGGACACTTTCTTGATATATCGAAGGATAAAAATGTACGTTTTCAAATAACTCATGATCTATGGTATTTTCAAGCACAGGATCAAGTATGAGGGTGAATATGTTTAAAATAAGAAGGATAAGGACAAGAAGATGAATGGGATTTGGACAAACTACCGTAGCATGTCGGTTTGTTTTTCCATAAAAGAATTTTCCATACTGACTAAACTTTGATGTCATCTTTGTTCTGAACCTCTTCCCATTGTTACACCTACAAAGATATAGAGGAAAGCAATATATATAAACCAGTTAATGTATTCAAGAAAGGCAAGACACCAACACCCAAGTCAGACATCCAAACGATAACCAAGACAACAACCACCAGAACTAACAAAGTCAAAGACAAATGAATAAAGAGAATGAGTCAGTGACCATTGTTGGATAGAGCTACAAAGTTGAGGAATTTTTATTTGACATCCAGAAAAAAAGCTATTGAAGAAGCTCAAGGAGCCATTATGCTTAGTTTGGTTTGTGCATACCATTTTATGGGCTATAGACACCAACAAAGTCATTAATCCTGAATTATTAAAGCTTGCTCAGGATTGGGAGACATTCAATAATTGTTTATGGGGTTATAAAAACCTTAAATTGTCTGTCAGATATTTATTGACAAAGTTTTCATTGAAGACGATCAACATACATGGCTTTCCTTGAGCTTTCATGGTCATTTTTTGATTTATTCTTAAGTGTTTCATTTAGTTTTGTTATTTAATAATTATTTTGAATTTTTGTTGGCATCATGTTTTTAGGATTGGGTATTAAAGTCATTCCTCACAACCGAAAATAATTCAAGGACTATTCGGAAGGGGTCTCTCATCCAAAGATACTTAGGTGGTTGATTACCTAGAACAACTCAAGAGTGAATGGCTTTGATCTTTGTATGTCTCCTGATGATGAAGTAAGTCTTATTTTAAATAGAAATAGAATAATTTTACTTAAGTTGTCAACACATTGCAATATATGTCTAATTTGTTGTAATAGATATCTCATCTGTTGCGATAAATAATTTACCTATTGCAATAAATAAGTCATTAATTACAACTTATATCTGAATCTATTGACAAATTATCCAATCTACTTTAAATTATGCAATAAATTAGTAATTTGTTGCAATAATTAAGTTGTTTGTTGCAACAAATTAGCAATCTACTGCAACAAATATGACATCTGCTACAACTTATATCTAAAAAACTAGTAATAAATTATCCAATCTGCAACAAACTAATCCAACAGATGGGCAATATGTTGTAATAAATATCTTATCTGTTGCAACAAATCATTTATCTACAACAGATTACCCGTCTATTGCAACTTATAAGTTGATTTTAGTATATCAAATTTTGTGACTTAATTAATAGATGATATTGATATATCTGCTTTTCGTTTTAGGTTTTGAATCCCTAGCTTGTCTCTATAGATCAAGAATGACAAATGCCATTCTTTCTTATTCTAGGAATTATTAACTAACATGATGTAGACTTATGATACTTTTGACACTTAAAGTAAGAATTTTTTTTAGTTTAATGACATGTTTTGATATGTATAATGTTATTTTATGGTATGTGAATGTTAAACAAGTTTGGAGAAGCAAAGTGAAGAATATAAGACTCAGGGGCATTAGACAAACAATTCAACGACTGTTGAATCTGACAATTGTCATCCTTTGTCGAAACAAAGAAGTCAAAATATAAAGAATATCAGACGAAAAGTTCTCGTGATCACCGAAAAACAATGGAATCATCCTGAAGATCATGGAAAAGTGTTCCTGCAAAGTAAAAATTAAAGGTGGAACTAACAATTGTCCCTTGAAACAACAAGCTCGTCCAGAGCGTCATCCCAACAAACAACAAAAAGTTGGCAAAGGACATTATCCAACAACAAGCACAAGGCACTACCGTGATATCTACCAACTATCATCCTATGTTTTGTTCGAGGGACCAACTCTGTAAATACTATTGTGTTTCGGATAGGTTTTCTTTATTCCTATAACTACTCCTATTAGGTTTATTATTCTAGTTTACATTCTATTACTACTTTCAAGGCATATTATTATTCTTAAGAGTTGTAAACGTTGATTTTAGGGTTTTAATTCAAAGTTAAGATTCGTGGTTTTCACTTTATTTTTTGTAAGACATAATTATGTTTTCTTAGCAGAATTATTATTTAGTTCTTATGATCATGAGTAGCTAAATACCATAATTAGGATTGTGGGAACCATGATGGATTAACAAAGTAGTGTTTCTTATGTAAAGTGATTGTCAAAGGGTGTTTGAGCGTGTATTGTTGTTCTCTTCCATTTAATTATGTCATGATCCTAAAGTTGAGGTCATACAGGCACCTACCTCGATACTAGACTCAATAGGTAAGCCAAATTCCACACGTTAAAAGACAAGCGAAATATGCAAGTAGACCTATAAAGATGAGACTTCTAGAATAAAGTTAATAAATAATGTATAACATAGTGAAAACTTAACAAAATACATAATCCCCATAAATGATTTCATATGTAAAAGAGCAACCAATATATAGTCTTAAAACTGAATATACAAAGTCTGTATATAAATACTAATGATAGAAGATAAGGATAGATGGAGGCTAGAACAAGGCTTCAAACTCTCACCAGGTACTCCAGTTATCACCACATAAATTAGCTACCTCATCACATACTCACACTAGGATTTACACTAAAAGAGCACATTATGGGTGAGTGTGATACACTCGCACTTAGTAGGTATCATAGGCCAACTGAGCAAAGCAGAAAAAAATATAATAAAATATACTATGAGCATATCACCTACAAACAAAAAAGTTTCCAAATGGTAGCTCACACCATCTCTACTAACAATTCAAAGATACAAAGATAGTAAAGTAAACTAACAACACAATACACCACATAAGAGAATACACAACAATGTACACAATTGCATTGATGTGATGAGGAAATAAGCAATCACATGACTTTTCATATACACCTTTTGAGTCTCCCAGCTAGCTTTAAGACAAGACCCATGTGAGGTTCGCAACCCATTACTATCTCATATATCAATCTTATATCTCAACTGTAACAACCTAAGGCTACCCCCTAGCCATCACACGGTGTTTAGGATTACAAGTAGATCCAAAGCTAACCTATGATATCTTCTCAGGACTGAACCATGAGCAAAAATTGGAATTTATTATCTGGGTTCAAATAGATGAACAATCTCAATAAAACACTATAAACTAAACATCATCTAAAACTCAAAAAAATATGAAGGAAAAAAATCAACTGACTAGTCTTGATAAGCCTCTAAGTCTATTGTAGAGTCACTTGGACATACTCCAGCTAATCCAAACTAGAAGAATAAATTCAGAACTTAATAAATAGCTGACCATCTGAAAGTAACCCTAGAATTGACCCTTAAAACATAAGGACTCACCAACTGATGGTATATAGGAGGTGGTGTTCATGGCCTATTGTATAGTTGAGGATAAACACCACAACCTACATTATGAAATACTGTAGCTACGCAGACATATATGTGGTCAACACTTTTGGAATGTACTGATTATATATGGGTGAATGCAATAAGTAAAAACTGATACATATCAAAATCATAAAAAATGCATGCTAAGTGTAGTAGACTTACCATGATCATAAAAGAAACTGATGGCTAAATCAACATAAGCATAAGTCATAGAAAAACATTTGAAAAAAGTTGTGAGTCATTGAATGTAGTTTCTAAAATCATTCTTTACTATCGGATATTCTTATAACCAACATAAATCATATGAGAAGCATGGAGTCCAACGTCTGACCCATGTTAAGGAAGGCTGTCTTGTACCTTGCCATCAGTATAGAGCCTGAACTAGAATGATCACTAAAATGAGCTTATTTGGGAAAAAGAGATACTCTCTAGTGAGGACCTTTTTATCCTACGGTGGCAAGAAGTTTTTAAAAATTAGGGTTCAATGAACTTATATCCCCTCGGTGATAAATACTACTCCCAAAACATATTGGTTCTCATATATATATGAAATTTACCTTAAAATAGCATATAAGTTTTTAATTCTGAAAATCAATTATTCTTCTGTTGCTAAGTAATGCTCATAAATAATTGTGTGAATTTTATATCTTATCTAAGATCATAAGATCAAAACTAAAATCTTAATCATTCTATGATAAACTATAATATGATATGACAGGTCTGAATTATTTGTAAGCTGACTAAATCATGCTATAAATCATGTATATTTATCAACTCATGGAACTTCATGTCAAATTACTAAATCTCATCTCATAATAGCAATAATGTGATTAAAAGCATGAGACTATAAATTCTTGTGCCAACTGAACTTTAAATCACACGGTAATATCATAATTTCAAAAACATAAAAAATGGGTAGCCATCAAACTCTTAAAATTAATTTAAAGACTTAACTTTTGGGCAAAGGAATGGAAATAATCCTTGTTCAAGTGCCACATACCCGAACTTAATGAATTTCTTGAAGGAAACTTGAATTGGAGCCATGAAAGTTTGAATTATGGAGAAATAACCTTTCTTCAGTGTTCTTGAGAGCTTAGGAGGATAAGAATGACGTAATTTGACCTATGCGGGGAGAAAATTCATTTAGTACTACTTGTAGGATTAATTAGGACTTAGAATACCAAATTTACTTTTAAAATTTAAAAACAAAATGAAATTTTGGCATCCCTACAACCCCTTGTATGGAACGCCCTTATCACACAATGCCAAGGATGTGGCACACCCTTAACACGACACATAACAGGCATGACATGACCTTATTATGTGTGGCTACTGGTTTTCGTGTTCAGGGTGTGCTTTGCCTCTGTAGCACTCCTGAATTGTTAAACCTTACTATTTTGGAGTTCCAAAATACCCTGAAACACATTCCAAAAATTCCAAAACACTTCCTAATGATTTTGTTTATATTATTTATCATTATTCAACATAAATATTGCCTAAAAATGCATGATAGATATCAAATAATCATTAAGATTTTGGGTATAACATTATATCTCCCTTGGGACTATTTGTCCTCTAATAAAGGTTGGGATGGGGAAATATCCATCTTATGGGTGATTTAGGCCATGATCTAGAGCTTATCTTGCTCTGCAACTGTAATTAATCACCCAAAGAACAAGCATATAATTGAAATGACTTACTGCACATAAACTTAATTGGTTAGACTGATATGGAGAAGGATGTTGGTGAAAAGATTAGAAGGGATTTCTTGCCTCAAGTAGACTCTGTACTAAGGTAAAATAGTTGGGGATATAGGTTCATCATGTGTTCCTCTACTTCCCATGTTGCTTTCTCGACTGACTGATTCCTCTATAGAAATTTCACTAAAGCCACTTCCTAATTTCTTAACCTTTGAACTTATCGATCAAGAATTTCAATTGGGATATCTTCATAGGATAAAATATCTTTCACTCTAATACTTTCTATGGGCATCACTACAGATGAGTCTCCAATTCATTTCTTCAACATAGACACATGGAAAACTGGATGAACGATGGCTAATTCTAATGGTAGATCTAGATCATAAGCATCATCTCCAACACACTTTAAGATTTCTTATGGATTGGTGTACTAGATTAAGATTTATTCTCCTTCCAAACCTCACTCGCTTTATGAGTGACACATTCAAAGTAACCAATCACCCACACTAAAGTTTAGTTCTCTCTTCCTTACGTCTATATATGATTTTTGATGACTTTGAGCAGTTTTTAACATCTCAAAAATAAACTAAACCTTCTCCATAGCTTTGATAATAGAATTCGGCCAAATCAAGGTAGCGTCACCAACTTTAAAACATCCTATAGATGACCTACGCTTACATCCATATAAATATTCGAATGCAGCCATCTAGATACTAGCATGGTAACTATTACTATAAGCAAACTCAATCAAGGGTAGATGATCATCCCAATTTTTCTTGAAGTCAATCATACAAGCTCTCAACATTTCCTCAAGAGTTAAGCTCTCAGAATGTCCTTTTCTATGGGAGGAAAATGGTTTTAAGCTTCACCTTTATACCAAGGTCCTTCTAAAATGATTGCCAAAACTTAGAAGTAAACTAAGTACCTCAATTTGAAATTTTGGATAAAGGAATCCAATGGAGTCTTACTAACTTGAGAACATATAACTTAGTATAATATTCGGCCATATCTAAAGTCTTAAGTAGTAAAAATTGGGTTGAATTGGTCATTCGATCCTTGATGATCCAAATAGAATCATATAGATGTTTGGTGCGGGGAAGTCCAAGATATGCCATAGTTTTATGGAACTTTTGATCCTTAATAATAAAAATATGCAGGAACTTAGGTATTCTTTTTCGACATGACGTGAATTTGTGTTGATTTTATAGGACAATGGGTTTTAGAGGAAAAACTAAAAAAAGTTAAAGACGAGTCAACCAATGACTTGTGGGTAGGACCTAAGCCCCATGATATACTCATGAATTGAATTTCTATAGATTTTACGTAGGGTATGAGTTGCATGAGTCCACTCACAACTCATGGATGCAACTCACGACTCGTGGGTTATAGACCTGATTTAAGTTCTGAAGAGGATGAGTAAGTTTGATATCCATGAAGGCAAGTTATGGTCCGAGACTCTAACCCATACTATGTGAGTTTGAGTCATGAGTTGAAGTTTTGAAAGTTGGATACAAGCTATGATTTCCATGATTGAACCAACGACTCATGGGTCTGATCCATGACCTATCCCACAAGTCATGGGTTGCTGCCAACCCAATTTTTCTACACTGTTTAGGATAGATTTTATTTTATATCTACAAATACTCTTTTTATGTTTTAATATTAGGTTACATATTTTATACACTTTTTACATTGTTTTGACTTCTGAGACATATTATTGATCTTGAAATTATTGATATGATTTTTTAGGGTTTATTATTAATTTAAGATTTTGGTTTTTCATCTTATTGTTTATAATTTCAACATTATGCTTTTATCTATGAAATCTTTGTTTTTTATTGCGATCATGAGTAGATAAACCTCATGACTAGGTCATGGGAACTATGATGAATTAATAAAGCTGGTCAAGTATGAAGTCATTCTAGATCGGTGTTCTTGCATGTATTGGTATTTCCTTTGATTTGATTGCTTTCTTAATGGGTGCACACATTTGATACTTTCCTGTATTATATACTTGCTTAAGAGAGAGGTAGAGATTGTGAAAAGGAGATAACAACAGTAATTTGAAGCTACAAACCTTCATCTAAGTAACTTGAGCCATAATTGGGATAGTTAATCTAAGATTACAAAATAAGGTTTAGTAATGTGATGCTCTAAGGCTGAGAGGAGATGAGTGATTCACCCAAACCAAGGTTAGGAGACGGTTAGGTGATACATAACTTGTTAGATTTTACATGCAAGGCATCGGGGTAGTTTGACAAGCATGAATAGTTAAGTCATGGAGAACACAATCCTAGTTCTTGTCTCATATTGATCAAACTCCAATTAAACAACAGTTGTTAGTATTACTCTTACTATTACAAACCCCCTTGTTATTTACACAATTCCTAATTACATTACCAAACTCTTGATAGATTTTTGGCCTATTCATCATGGGTCGACCCCAACCTAGTTGGTTCTATATTTGATTCAGTGAACCTTTATACTTTTTTAGAGGTATAAGTTGGGTGACATCAAATTTTGGCGCTGTTGTTTGGGAATAGATTACGAATTGATTGATTTAGCTTATTGAAGATATTGGTTTCGTTTATTGATTTTTGGTTTTCTACTATTTCTAGGGCACACATCAGTGTATGCTTGATATTCAAAGTCGAGGAAATCCCCTGATTCCATTTGTTCCTAAGCTTGAAAGAACTACATAACATAATCAAAAGATAGAGATAAAAAGAGTTCATGATCAAGGATCCTTACTCGAAGGGGTTTATAATAACCCAACATATTGAATCGAACACCTCTGCATGGAGTTCTAAAAACTTTTGAGCAAGTCACTGCTCACTTGATGGCTGAGTAAATTGCTAGGCAAATAGCTACCCATAGAGAATCTAGACAAAAAAGGGCTAAACAAAAAGATAAAGAGTGTCAAACCATACTCAACAGGGATAAAATAAGAAGGAACAGGGCTCAACAACCCATTAAATAATACTTTCTAGAGTATGATAATCTAGATGAGGATTTAGGATATGTTGAACCAGTTAAGACAGGTGCGATTATTCCTCTAGAATTACCCCAAGGGACTAAATTTAATATTACGAGCGTGATGATCTAGTTGTTGAACTTTAAGAGGGTGTTTTTTGGTTTGCCTTCTAATGATGCTAATATGCACCTTATGAAATTTATTGGATTTGCACTTTGTACAATCTACTTAGGGTAGTAGGAAGCCATACGATTGAGGTTGTTTCTATTCTTTCTAATAGAAGAGGCGACTTGATGGTTAGGATATCTGCCTCATCGATTTATCACCATTGGAATGAGTTGAGGACATAATTCTTGAACTAATTTTTCTCACTCTTTAGAATGTTGCAACTGAAGGATAAGATATAAAATTTTAGGTAGTTGCATTTTGAGGCACTATATGAGATATGGTTGAGGTTTAAAAAGAAGCTGCAAAATATTTCAAATCATAGAATCATAGGAAGAAACATGCTTGAGATATTCTTTTAATCCTTGAATGCTAATACTAATACTGTGTCTGGTACTATTACAGGAGGTGCATTTATGAGTCTTTGTTGGGAGCAGGCTTTAGAAATCTTTGACTAGATCACTAAAACTAATCGAGGTTGGCATATTTATAAAGCAAATAGATCAGTCATTACATATGTTATTTGTGCTTCCAGCGAGTAGAGAGCACTAGATGAGATAGTGGCTCAAGAGGTAGCACAATTGAGAACTGAGATTAGCTTGCTTAAGACACAATTTGTAGCAATGGGAGCATAAAAGGTAAATATAGTTGGTTCTTATAGTAAGGCTTCTAGAAATAAAGATTCAGATTTTGAGAAAGAAGATAAGTATTTGGATAGACAGATAGTGGGTTTCGACGCCCAGGCCAAGGGTCAAATCAAGACACTTGGAACTCGAGAATGAAACTACTATAGATTCAGGTATACATACAAGAATAGAGATCATGATGGTGATTAGAGGAGGAAAAATAACTACAAGGATAAGATTGGCCTTTATGTTCTATTCGAGAGCTGAGATTCTGAGTATGGAAGTTCGAGAATGGAACCATTGCTTGCAAAGCTTGTAAGGGGTTCAAAGAGACAAAAAAGTTACCTTAAGAAAATTAATATAGATATTTCAAGGTTGAGACAGAAAGGAGAGTCATATGAAACCGCTATTAAGTTGCTTGAGTAGTAGTTTGGGAAGATATCTGCCTTATTGAACCAGTATAAATCAAGCGTTCTTCCTAACAACACTATTTAGAATCTAAAAAATGATAGTCACTGCCTTAATATTACCACTCAGAGTGGTAAGGCCACTATTGATACACCTATGCCTATAGTTAATGATATAAATAATTCCCTTGTGAAGATTGATGATATGGATAAAAATGAAGAAAAAATGGTGGTGACTAATGATGAGGCATCTCAAAAACCAACAATTATAGAGAAAAGAGCTGATAATGATAAAGGAAAGGGTAAGAAGGTCAGACCAGTATTGAAGCCCATTCCCCGACCTTAAATACCTTTTCCCTAAAGGTTGAAGAAGGAAAGTATCAGAAGTTTATCTCTATAAAGAGTTTTCTATGATTATGCCTTTTATAGAAACTTTGGATAAAATGCCTAGTTATGCAAAGTTTGAAAGGACCTAGTGGCTAAGAAACGGACAATGAGTTTTGAACACGCTGATAATATGCACCACTGTAGTGACATTTCTTCGCACTCTTAGTTGAAAAGAAGAAGGATTCTAGAGCCTTCACCATTCCTTGCACTATTGGGTCTTCTAATTTTGCATGAGCATTATGTAATTTGGTAGATAACATTAACTTGACACTGTTGGTCTTCTACAAGTAGATTAGGTTGGGGTTGCCTAAGCCGACCTCTATGAGAATTTGGATGACAGATCTCACTATGAAGAAGTCAGTTTGTATCTTGTGTGTTTTGTTGGTGAAGGTGGCTTCTTTAATATTTCCAGCTTATTTTGTGATCCTCTATCTTGAGGGTTGACTTTGATATCCCTAGCATATAGAAAGGCCTTGCATTGGTTGACATAAAGAGAGAAGGCAGATGAAATTCAGACTTAATAATAATCAAGTCACATTTAATGTATGTCAATCGATAAAACACCAAAAGATATGCATGTTATTTTTATGATAGATATGGTGGATGAAGATACATTAAACCCATTGAAGAGAAACTTTGTGTTGTGGCACTCGCGTTTGTATTAATGAATTTTGATAGAGATGGTATTGATGGGTATTATGAGATAGTGAGTACACTTTTTGACAAGGGTTCATATTCTTATGTGCCAAATAAGTTGGACCTTGATCTCAAAATTAGAGCAACCACTCCATCCAGACCAACTATTAAGGAGCCTTCAATTTTAAAATTGAAAGCCCTCTCCTCTCATTTGTGTTATGTGTACTTGGAGGCCAATAATACCTTGTTAGTTATTATTGCAGTATATTTATTATTGTGGTAGGTTAAGGCTTTGATATTGGTTTTATAGAGTTTTAAAAGGGCTATTGGTTGGACTATCACTAACATAGATGGAATTTCACCTGGAATTTGCACTCACAAAATTTAGCTTGAGCCAGAATGTGTACCAAGTATTGAGCATCAACGTAGATTAAATCCACCTATGCAAGAGGTTACGAAGAATGAAATTATCAAGTGGTTAGATACATGTGTTGTTTATCTAATTACTAACAACAAATAAGTAAGTCTGGTTTAGTATGTGCCATAGAAGGGTGGGATCATGGTGGTTCCTAATGAGAAGAATGAGTTAGTTTCTCTAAGACCAATCACGTGATGAAAATTTTGCATTGATTAGAGTAAGTTGAATACTTGAACTCAGAATGAAAACTTTTCTATGCCATTCACGGACCAAATTGTAATGACCCAAAATCACCTCCCGGAATGTCACATGGTGCTTAAGGCTACTAGTAGCCCCAAGCTAGCCCTTTGAGCCTATTACTACATTTAATAACGTAATTCGAGATGAAATAAACAAAACACTAGTACTGTCATATCAAATAATAGGAAATACAAAGAAAATACTCGGTCCAAATGACCACAAAACTAGGAATCTCAAAACACTAACAATCTGATAACTAGTCTGACAAAGCCTCTACTACTCCATGAACTAGAGACCCATTGGGACAGGTTCCCAACTAACTCAAACTAAACTAAAAGTAATAATATATTTACTAAAACTCTGAAATGTCTGAAAATAGGTCCTCGAACCATGGGGAATCATCACTGTGGATATGTAGACAAAGGTACTCGAAAATCACTGACGAGGCTGGGACTAAGCACCTAAACCTACATTATAAGATAATATAGCACATAGATGTATATGTGGATCAACACTTAGGAATGTACTGAGTATACGGAGGTGTATGCATTTACAGGAAATAATATCCATACTCTTTAATCAAATCATGCATACAATTAGGAATGACTCACATAGCTTGAATAAGTCTAAAATGTAAAGCTCATAAATCATGTATAATGAAGCATGTAACACAAATCTCGTGAGTCATTATTCTTTAGCTTTAAAATCTGAACTCTTCTTTTATTCTCATTACTCGAAGACTAAAGAAAGCTTTAAATAATACTTTCAAATTCACGCATATATCTCATGGAGAGTAAAACTTCTTTAATGCTCAAGAACTTAGAACTCTTTTAAACTCAAGACACTTGGAACTCAAAATTCTATAACTCTTACTAGTAGAGAAAACTACTTTCTTCTTGGGAAAATTTTACTTCAAGAAACTATTTTGAAAATCTTACTATTTGGGAAAATCACTTATCTCAAAGCTTTAGGGAAAATATTCTATCTCAAGGGAAAATACTTTAGGGAGGTTCTCTTAACTGACATAAACCATGTGAGCTACATGGAGTCCAACGTCTAGTCCTTCTAAGGAAGAAACCTCACATTAGGGAGAGGCGTCATACTTTTTCCAGGGAGTATAACCTCAACTCAGTGATCACTTATCTCAGCCTTGGGCCCATAAATCTCAATCCTACGATGGCACGTAGTTCTGGGGTATAAATCATAGTAACTTACCCAAATTGGTGCTAAATACTACTCCCTTTAGTTAGCTACGTTCATCTCATGAAAATCCACTTTAAAAATAATCTCGTGGTTCATAAAGAACCCAACTATAAAATCTGTAATCTCATGTAATAAAGTGCATTTCAAAGCTACTATGACCATTAAGGTCAAAACTTTCTCAATAATCTCAAAGAACTCAAATCATGGGTGCTTATAGCACAAAACTTTATGAAATTGCAAATCTCAGGTAGGGCTTAATGACCCATGATCAAATCTCAAGTTAAGACTCATCAAAATGCATAATAGATATCATATGGACTCATAAATCATATAAAAATCTAGAATTTACAACAATTTATCTCAAAATCTCAATGTACTCATATACTTCAATCTCTAGAGCATTGCAACCATTAAATTCTCAAGGAATAATAGTATAGGGTATAAACCCAGCTTTAATTTCTAAAGAAAACATGTAAAATCATGCTATTTGACTATCAATTCATGGGAAACATCAAAAGCTTGCAACCAATGACAATGGGTGAACAATCCTAATTCAATTTCATGTAAAATCTCATAAATTACCGAAAACTTATAGTTTAAAATAAGTTTGTAGGCACAAGGGAGAAAGGATTACCTTATTCAAAACCCCACATACCTTAGATTGTGTAATTGGATGTACAAGCTTGTTTGAAACTCTTCCTCTTACTCTTTGAGAGAGGGTTCTTGAAGTCTTGGACTTGGAGAACTCAAATCTCAACTCAATTTGAAGAATCTATGGTGAGTTCTTGAATTTCTTGGAGAAGGGTTTTGGATTTGCTCTTGAGGGATAAACCCTAGCTCTTGGATGTTTTGGGAGATAATGAGTCTATCTGTTTTGTTTTGAATATATTAGGGTATTAAAAGGGAAAAGACCCAAAATATCCTTTTAAAAATTATTTAAAAATAATGAACAGGATTTGCGATGGTCGAAGCGACGATCTGTCACTAGTCTGACGGTTTGTCGGATGGTCCATCGTACGTTGGTCAGAAAAAGGCTACACTGCCTTAGTTGCGACGGTCCTAGCAATGGTCCGTTGCTAGCTTAATGGTCTGTCATCTTGGCCATCGCACTTGGACTAGAAGATGGAGTCATTGCCTTGGTTGCGACGTTCTGGGTGATGGTCCATCACAAACTCAATGGTCCGTCAACTTGTCCGTCGCACCTGGGCAGTTCCGATAACTCTCCGTAAAATGACAATAACTTCTCACCCCAATACCAGATTTGGACAAAATTGGTATCGTTGAAAAGCTAATTCAATTCTCTACATTAAAAATATTTCTTACTTGGGAAGTTAGCCCTTACTCGTCGTAAATATGAAACTCAACTTAAAGAAAATTTGGGGTATTACACAAATGTTAGACCATCTTTCATATAGAGGATGGTATTGTTTTCCTGATGGTTATTCTGGGTATAATTATATTTCTAATACCCCTGGGGACCCAGAGAAAACCACTTTCACTAGCTATATAGTATGTTTATATCTAAGAGAATGCCTTTTTATCTTTATAATGCTTCTGCAACCTTTTAACATTGCATGATGTCTATCTTTTCTGACATGGTGGACGATACTATCAAGGTCTTCATGGTTGATTTCTCAGTTGTGGATCATTCATTTGATGATCTTTTGGCTCACTAGTCTAATGTCTTGTGAAGATATGAAAAGTGCAATTTGGTTCTAAATTAGGAGAAGTGTCACTTCATGGTCAAGGAAGAGATAGTGATTGGGCACAAAATTTCAAAAAAAAAGGGATATAGGTTGACAAGGCTAAAATTGAGGTGATTGAAAAATTGCCTCCACCAATTTTTGTAAAGGGCATTAGGGGTTTCTTGGGTCATGCAGGTTTATATAGGTGATTCATCAAGGATTTCTCTAAATTAAAAATCCATTGTGCAAATTGCTAGTGAAAGAAGTGAAGTTTGTGTTTGATGATGCTTTTATTAAGTCTTTTAAGTGCCTAAAAAGTGGTTGATTTCAGCTCCTATCATTTTATCCCATGATTGGACCTTACCATTTGAAATGATGTGTGATGCTAGTAGTGTAACCTTAGGAGAAGTCCTAGGCCAAAGGTAAGAGAAGATATTTTGTCCCATCTTGCTGTGGTTTTTGCTGTTGAAAAATTCTGGTCCTACTTGATTGGTACAAAGGTTATTATACATGCTGATCATGTTGATCTTAGGTACCTTATAAATAAGAAAGATGCTAAGCTGAGGTTGATTCGATGGGTACTTCTTCTATAGGAATTTGATTTTGAGATTACGGAATAGAAAGGCATCCAAAAGCAAGTTGGAATCCATCTATCCACCTAGAAGAAGAGGCAACACTAAGACTAGGGGATGATCTTGATTTAATGATACTTTTATAGATGAGCACATCTTGGCAGCATCACAGGACTTGGTTCATTTTTTGCTGACTTTGCCAATTATTTGGGGAGTAATCTCATCCCAGAAGATATTTTGTTTCAGCAGTGAAAATGATTTATGCATGAGGTGAGAATGTTCTTTTGGGATGAGACATACTTAATTCGGGTGTGTGCTGATGGAGTGATCTGTAGGTGTATTCCTGAGGTTGAGATGATAAGTATTTTGAAGGCCTTTCATTCGTCTCTAGTTAGGGGTTATCATGGGGTACTTGCACTGCCCATAAATTTTTTCAATATGGTTACTATTGGATGACTTTATATAAGGATGCACATGATTATGCCAGGGCTTTTGACTAATGTCAAAGTCAAGATAATATTTTGCAAAAGCATAAGCTTCTTATGACGTTCATCTTGGGGCTTGAGTTGTTCGATATGTGGGGAATTGATTTTATAGGACTATTTATGTGTTCACATAGGATTAAATATATCTTGGTGGATGTAAACTACATGTCTAAGTGGGTGGAACCAATTACGTACTTTTGAACAATAAACGTAAGAGAGTCACAACATTCTTGAAGAACAATATTTTTTTTATATTTGGTACTTGTAACGCCCCAAATCTAGTACTCGAAATGCTACACGGTGTTTATGACCCCGAAGGACCATAAGCTAACTCATTACTGATATCTGTACCTGAGCACTGGATAATATATTGTATAAATGTGGAAATAAAGGCTGAAAGGCCATAAGGTTCAAAACTAATAAAAATAACATCTGAGCATACGATATATTAATACCAAAACAAACTGAAACAAAACTGTCTGAATATACTGTAGTCTGAAAAGCCTCTAACACTGAATTGTCTAAATAAGGAGTTGATGGGACATGTCCCCAACTAACTCCAACTACTGAAATAAACTAAGTAATGAAGAAATAAAGTAATTATCATGTCCTTGAAGGATGAGGACTCACTGCTAACTCTGATTTGCTAACACTGCAATGCTACTGATGCTCTGGAGCTCGTGCTTCTAAACCTATTGTATATAATAAAACACCATAGCACAAATGCCTTAGTATGATTGGATGTACTAGAATATATGTGAGGTAGGATGAATCCAAAAGGTTCAAATGCATAAATAATGCTAACTGACTGTATAACATGAATGTGAGAATACATACATGAATAAGTGACTGTAACTGAATTCATGATGGTACTGACTAATGAGTCTAATTACTGATAACATGGTTACAAACAATCCACAACATAAAAATAAACATGGTTACAAACAATCCACAACATAAAAATCATGATTTATAATTTGAAATAGGGTTCTTGAGCTTTATGGATGAAAGAAATCCATAAATCAACACTATGCATACCTTGGTTCTTGATTCCGTGAAGATTTATGGTGAAATTTTCTTGAGTTTGAATCCCCAATTGAGAACCCTAACTCGTTCTTGAAATAATTTTGAGAGAATTGACTATATTTTAGTTGAATTAGGGCTAAATCCCATGTTGTAAGCTTATATAGGGGGTGGGAAATACCCATTCCTCCCTTAAAATAACTCAAAAATAGGGTGTTTACGTCACTTGGGCCATAAGATATGCGGTGCACAACTAATCACCTAAGCTAGGTTGTGCATTGCATAACTTATGGCATAAGTTAGGTTGTGCGTCGCACAACTTATGGCATCACCATTCTAGTAGCCTTAGGTGATTTGTTAGGTGACACACTCCAGTTTGCAAAGCCATGACTTCTTGCTCGGGTGTCGGACTTTGGTAAAAATTTGTATCGTTGAAAAGATAATTTGATCCTCTATAATTTGGTGGGTATAAATCAATAAAAATACCACATATACATCAAGTTATACTCGTTCAAAGATGACTCTTGTGAAATCAAATACGAAAGCTTAATGGATTCAAAAGCTCTTAGCTTGCCTTACTCTAAGTGACTCTTATGAACACGCTTAACACATCATAAGCTCTATCTTCTCACTAGATACTTATTGTAAGTCATGTACTCAAATATGAATCACAGTATAGGAGGTTTCATACATAGGAACAATGGTTCATTTTCTTGTTTAGAAATATATGGGGTATTACAATACTCCACGAGCTATTATCAGTGATGGTGGGTCTCATTATTACAATGATATTTTCAAAGCCTTACTTGAGAAATATGGTGTAAAGAACTAAGTGGAAACACATTACCATCCGTAGATAAGTGGGCAAGTTGAGGTCTCCAATCAGGAGATAAAGTCTATTTTAACAAAGACTGTGAATGCCCATAGGATTGATTAGTCGAGAAAGTTAAATGATGCATTATGGGACTACTAGATAGCATACAAGATCCCCATCAGAGCATCTTCTTATCAGTTTGTGTATAAAAGGCATGTCACCTTTTGGTTGAACTTGAGAATAAGGCAGTATGCTTATTAAAAAGCTAAACTTTGAGTGAAGTGATTCTACACACTTGCAATTGAGGAAGATGAATGAAATGGATGAGTTTTACCTCTGTGCCTATGAAATTTAAGCCTTGTACAAGGATAAGGTGAAATTGTACCATGATAGGAGAATTGAATGGAAAGAGTTCCAACTCAGTGATTTAGTTTTGTTATATAGTTTGAGACCTTGCTTATTTCCCAGCAAGGTGAAGTTTAGGTGGTCTAGACCATTCGCTATGGTAAAGGTATTTCCATATGGTGCAATTGAGATACAAAGAAATGGTGATGTCCCATTCATGGTGAACGAACATGGTGTTAAGTATTCTATGGAAAAAACTGAGGAGATTATAGTGGGTGAGAATGAGGGCTTGATGAAGTCTGAGTAGTCAAGCGAGCTGAGTCATGCTACAGTGTTAAATCAGGAACTTCATGAGAGGCAACCTATGGGATTATTGGTGAATTCTAAGTATCCAACATAGCCACATCATGCCACGATGTTAAATCAAGCACTTCTAGGGAGGTAACCCAAGGTATTAAATTTAACTTTTTTTTGTTTTATAGGAAAGAAAGCATATACGAATCACTGGGTTAAGAAAAGTTGGAAATATTTAGGCAAGTCCAGTTAAGTCATTTACAAGTGTAGTCTATGGGTTGTGACTTAGGTCCACACCATGTGGACTAGACATGTGAGAATTAGAGGGTATTTTCTACTATCTGAACCTGACTCATAAGCCCAAGTAACAGGGCATGAGTCAAACCTACGACTCGTGAGTAGTGTGTTGGAAATCAACATTTTAGAGGAGTTTTAGAACACTCATCTTGACCTCAACCTATGGGTCATGAGTCTAATCCATAATTCGCGAGTCAAGTCATAGGAATCAAAAAGAACATTAAGTCATAAATCATGAATCACGACCTAACCTATGAAGCGTGAGCCAAATCTATGACTTGTGGGTTATCCCTAGCCCTAAAAAGTCCCAATTTGCAACTTTAAGTTTATTAGGAACACACAATCTGACCAGATATACCCTCCCTCTTGCCTTATAACCCTAAAAATCGATCCTCTTCTCTAAGAAGTTAACCTCTTATCAAAATTAAAACACTCCTAATCACATTCCCTCCCTATTTAGTCAAATAAAAACCCAAATTCCACTCCTATTAGGCATAAGGAGTTTAGAAAGAGTGAACATAACCTTGTTTTCATTTTTCTTCGATCTTCATCAGTGGAAAAAACACCAAAGAATAGGTAAATTCTTTAAAGTTTTTGACTTTACAATTGATCATGTTTCATCACCAAACTCAAGTTACTACTTATGATTCTTGTCTAATGATAATTATGTTACTCTGAATTACATAGCAATTTTCACTACTACTATCAACTTTGAACTGATTGGGAATCCAAATTACAAAAATTAGAAACCAAAAATCTAAGTAAAATCGACTAAACCTCAGGTTTGAACTCACGAGCCTAACCCATGAACCGTGAATTACAATTATGAGTCATATATTGGACTCATGGGAATTAGACCTAAGATTTTGAAACTCAAAATTAGGGTTTAATATTCATGAAGTCTAGTCACAACTTATGACTTGAGTCCACGAGTCATGGATTAAAGTGGATTGAATTCTTAGTTTATGAGTCTAGTCCACAATCATGAACTAAACCCATAATTCTTGAACTTGACTCATGTGTAACCTGCCAGTCTAACTTATTTTCTAATTAATGTGATGTGCATACTACCAATTCTTCGTACAGATACTATGGCTATAAAAGGAACACAGAAGAAGGGAGTACCATCAAAATTAAGAAATGAGTTTCCTAAGTGAAGTGGGTATGTGGAGGAGTACTCTATTGATAGTACATCATCAGTACTATGCTAGACACAGTGCCAGACTTAGAGAGATATTACTGTCAGGGCTTCCTACAACTAACATCTTAGGCAGCTTCTCAGCCCATACCACACTACCTAGATCAGAGCCTAGGCCAGGCCCCTCCATCTCCTATTGCCAAGTCCCAGATAAAGAATGTATCAAGGTCATCACTGTACTCCTCTTCCCTTCCTAATCTGATGAGAAAGAGAAGGTATCTAGTTCTAATGACAGTGAGGAGGAGACAATGGTCCCCTAATTTGAGGAGTGGACAAATTCTGAGTTAGGTAGTAGTGATAGAGCAAAAAATACTCCCTAATCTAATGAGGGAGCTAGATCTATAAGAGGGTGATGGGGATGCCAATGCATCATCCCCAACCACAAAAATACAATAGTACACACACCTACATTATTATAGTAACTCTATTTATTTAGAGGTGGTGTATAGAAGACATAAATAGCTTATATAATTGTGATATTTAGATAACTGATTAGGGTAGCTTGGGCATAGCATAGTTGAGGATCCCTACATTGGGGTTGTAGCTTTAGAAGGGATCTAAAAAATTAAGGCCACTATTGATAGGTACATACTTGGATGGATGGGTGAGCCTACCGAATCCTATAGCTCAGAGGTGATTTGTGAGTTATATTCTTCCTTTGTGTTTCCATTGAGTACACTAGTGGGGAAGAGAGCTCAGGACCAACCTCTACTGGCCCATACACTAGTAAAAGGTACTTAGGTTGACTTATCTGAGAAGATGATTAGGAGATTCTTATTTAGGCTAGGCTATGAGAGGCCAATGATTATAGTTGAGTTTGATTATAAAATAAAGAAATCGAGGAGTAGGGGATAATGAGGGATCTAAATCAGTAGAAGCAGTAAATAGAGTTGATGAGATGGATCTACATTGATGTTGATACCCATTTTATATAGAGAAAGACAGATAACAAGAAGTCTACCCTACACTTTATAAGGAAGTTTTGATGGTCCATGGCATAGGTTGTGCCCCATAACTACAAATAATGCACTTTTGTTGGACCGAGCAATACTTATGGCCATAATCATAGCTAGATATGATATAGATTTTGCGTAATACATTCGAGATGAGATAAATGAGAGATATTTAAGAGAGGTCACCAGTATACCATTCGCTTACTTGATTCACATTACCAACCTTACCAGGTATTGATCATCGTATTGAGGTAAACTAAATGTATGATGTGGGATTGATTTGAGATGATACTAGACCAGTTGCATGTAAGAAGGCACAAATTTGGGGATTTAGAGTTGATTGAGTAGGTTTAGAGGCCGCATTAAGTGGTGATCTTGAGACAACCAGCAATACAGACTTTAACTGTTGAGAGAAGTCAGGGGGCCATAGGTACTTCAACTTCAACCTCTACTTCTATATTGCCCCCTTTCCCACCTCATTTGGGCATGATGATAGTCTCTTAAATTTTTTTGCAACAATTGGTAGATAGGTAGAGTGAGTTAACAGAGAGCCAAATGCATGCCAACACCTAATTGGCCATGTTGTTGGGTCAGATTTAGACTTGAGTGTGGACTACTTTAAAATCATCAGAGCCATGAGTTTATTCTAAGTTACTAGCCTCTATGGATCAGTTTATTAGAGAGATACATAAAAGAATCGACAGTTTTGAGACCCAAATGAGAGAGAGACTCCATAAGGCTCGAGATCCTTATCTATTAATTCTGCATAAAGACGTGTCCATATTGAGATTCGAGGTTCGTAGATTAGTTGAGATGCAAACTCCTATCATCCTTAAAGTCATACCTCTTATTCTACAGCTACTAACTACACCACCGCTATTGATTTTTAATTTTTTTGTTACTGATGATAAGCCTAGATTATTGGGGCCAAGAGAGAATGAGAGCCCATTGAGCAAAATGAAAGTTCAAATAAGTTTGAGAGGGATCTAAAGAGGGAAGCAATAGAGTTTATTATTTAGATCCATGTTGACCAAAGTGAGCGTGAGTTGGGAGCCTCCTCTAGTTGGCTGCCCCCACTTTCGAGATGCAGGACATGACTCAAATTATTCCAACTGGGGCTGCAACCATATCTAATGCCTATAGTGTCCCAGGTATGTCCTTACTCTTATATGTTACTTTTTTTCTTAGTCATACACCGGGGATAGTGCATCAACTTTTAATTGGGGGTGGAGGTGTACCAACTACTCAAGGTTTTACTGCCGTATCTCTTGTCCCCAGAGTATGCTATCATAGTAGATTCAATATATTTTGGTTATTGTGTTGTTCATTATATGTGTTATATTTGTTTTGTTTGACTAAGAGAAAAATAAGGACCCTTGATGTAGTCAAATTTTTGTGTTTTGTGTGTTTTGATATAATTATACCTTTATTTTTTGTGTTTTTTTTATAAAATGATTCCCCTCCTATTTCTTTTATAAATTGTGTGTTGTAAATATATAAGATTATGGCCATTATTGAATCTAGTTATGACATTAGTATTAGGGATAAAATAACCATAGCCTAGCATTACATGAACCAAATAGGTAGTAGTTGATAATATAACCCTATGCTATGTGTATGTGAGGTGTTTACTTAGTTCGCTTTGTATGTATAATACAAAACTTACGTGGTTAGTCTTGCCTGGGTTATAGGATAGTTGGTTGGGATAGGATCACAAGCCATGTTTGAATAAGTCCACTTTTAGCATAAAAGAATGACCAAATGAAAATAAGTATCCCTTGGTCCCCAATGTTAAGCCTAAAGTGACCTGTTTTCTTGCTTAACCATTCACCTTCCTATTTTGATTACAACGAACCCATTTTGGATTTGGTCCCTCCTTGGACATTGTGTAATTCAACTCAAGCAAATCACCTTAGTTGAGGGTGGTCACCATAGGGGTGCATAGTTGAAGTCGAGATATGAAGAAAGAGTTGAGAAAAAAGAATGTTGGGTTAGGTGTGGTAGAAAAGTTTGAAAAAAGATAGAAAAAGAAAAAAAGATAAAAAGGAGAGTTAGGAAAAAAAATAATAAATGAATAAAGAAAACCACATCCCATCTAAAAATAAATAAAGGAGAAAAAGAGAGAATAAAAAAAGCATGATTAAGTAGTGGAGCCAAAAATGTAAGTGTAGTGTCAAGGAGGGTTGAGTCACTAATTCCTATATGTACCATATCTTCCCCCATACCTACATAACAAGCCAAGAAATTTCCTATAGTGATTCCAGTTCAAATGTTCGAAAAACTAAGGCATAGAAATAAGGGCAAGCCTACGGTATTTCATGGACAGTGTTTGAATTTCTTTGTGAGTGTTAGTTCTTTGATGTCATCCCTTCATTGATATTCATTATGATACTATGAGAGAGTGGTACGTCTTTGTTGTAACGGTACATGGGTTGCATTGTTAGCTGCTTTTTGTTCGGGTAATGTCATTTGTATACATGCTTGGATTTTGTTCCTAATATGATGCCATCACTCATTTCTTTCAGTAATGATATTGTGCTATGTGTATACACAATGTTTTTGAAAGTTGTACATTGGAGGGGGCTGAAAGTATGAAATAAATTAAATAAATTGACTGTCTTAAGTGACTTAGGTTTCTTTTAGTTAAGAAGCATAGTTGTTTATTGTGTTTTAGTTGCACGAAGACATGCAAACATTCTAAGTTGAGGGTGTTGATGTTACATGGTTTCGACACTTTAAATGCTTAAAATAATGAAACTATGCAGGAATTTAGGTATTATTGTTATATATGATGTGCGTTTGTGTTGATTTTGCAGGAAAATAGGTTTAGGAGAAAAAATTGAGAAAAATAAATAAAGAGTTGCTGATTTGGTGACCAATGAGTCAACCTAGAACTTGTGGGTAGGACCTATTACTTGTGAATATACTCGTGACTTTAAGTTCTGAAGATGTTGTGTAAGGTATAAGTTCCACGATAAAACTTACCACTTATGGATGCAAACCACAACTTGTGGGTTGCAGACATGAGTTAAGTTCTGAAGAGTATGAATGAGTCTGATATCCACAAAGGCAAGTTACGGGCCATGACTCCAACCCATGCCATGTGAGTTGGAGTCGTAAGTTGAAGTTTTAAAATTTAAATACAAGCTTTAATTTCCACAATTGAAGCCATAACTAGTGGGTCTGATCCACGATCCAACCTATGAGTCGTGGGTTGCTGTCGACCTAATTTTCCTACACTTTTTAGGTTAGGTTTTATTTTGTATTTATACATACTCCTTTGATGTTATATTATTAGTTTATGTAGTTTATACACTTTTTACATTATTTTGAGTTCTGAGATATATTATTGATCTTGGAATTATTGATATTGGTTTTTAGGTTTTATAATTACTTTAAGATTTCAGTTTTTCATCTTATTCTTTCTAAGTTCAACATTATGCTTTCATCTATGAAATATTTGTTTGTTCATACAATCATGAGTAGCTAAAACCCATAAATATGGTTATGGGAATCATGATGAATTAACGAAGCAGGTAAAGTGTGAAGTCATTCTAGATCGATGTTCTTGCATGTATTGGTATTTTCTTCAATTTAATTGCTTTCTTGATGGGTGCATATGTTAGGAACTCACCTGTAATCTCACTTTTTTGAGAGAGAGGTAGAGATTGGGAAAAGGAGATAACAACAGTAATTTAAAGCTACCAGTCTTTATCTAATTAACTTAAGCCATATCTAGGATAGTTACTCTGTGATCACAAAACAAGGGTTAGTAATGTGACGCTCAGACCGAGAGGAGATGAGTGAAATTTACCCAAACCAAGGTTGAGAGACAGTTAGGTGATACATAACTTGTTAGATTTTTACATGCATAACGCAACAGTAGTTTGACAAACACAAACAATCTGTGGAGTTATGGAGTCATGTGGAACACAATCCCAGTGCTCATCTCATATTAATCGCAATCCAATTAACCAAAAAATGTTACTTTTACTCTTATTATTACAAAACCACCTTTTTATTTATGCAATTCCCAATTACATTAGAAGATCTTGATGGATTTTTGTCCTATTCCTTGTGGGTTTGACCCCAACCTAGTTGGGTGCTATATTTGATTCAGCGATCACTTTATAATTTCTTAAAGGTTTAATTATATTTGATTCAATGATCACTTTATACTTTCTTATTGGTTTAGTTTAGGCAACATTAGTACCGTAGTAAAGTCAATATTGATAACCTACCACTTCCAAGTAGGGATTCCAGTGTCCTTAATCGAACCTCCTGGTTTTTGATGTTCAACCTTCACTTGCTGACAATTAGGACACTTAGCCATAAACTATGCTATGTCTCTCTTCATAACATTCCACCAATAATTCCCCCAGATAGTCGTACACCTTGGGGGCACTAGGGTGAATGGAATACTTAGAACTATGAGCTTCCACTAATTTTCTTTCTCTCAATCCATCGACACTGGGAGTGCAAAAATAACCCTGATAGAAAAGAACTCCATCTTTCCCTTAGGATAAAACTTCAACCTTTTGCTGATGAACTGCATCTATTAACTGGCTAAGTATAGTATCACCACGTTGTTTATCTTTTATTCAGCTACTAAGGATGACCCTGAACCATTCTTATCCATTAAGCCACCACCATTAGCTTTATGCAAACGTACTCCAAATAGAACTAATCTATGTACTTCTATGGCCAACTACTTCTTATATTTTTCCTCATGGGCTATACTTCCTATAGACAATCTACTCAAAGCATCAGCTACCAAATTTGCCTTACTCGATTGGTAGAGCACATTCATGTCATAATCTGTTAGCAATTCCAACCACCTTCTTTAACAAAGATTTAACTCCTTCTGCATTAACACATTTTGGAGACTCGTCTGATAAGTGAAAATATACACATGTAGGCCATACAAATAATGTAACCAAATTTTCAAGGAAAACACCACAACTACGAATTCTAAGTTGTGAGTCGGATAATTCTTCTCATGATCTTTAAGCTGTCTGGAGGCATAAGCTATTACCTTCTATTTTGCATCAAAATATAACCTTCACCAACTCTAGAGGTATCAAAATACACAATAAATCTCTCTAACCCATCTAGCAAAGCTAATACTAGTACTGAAGTCAATCTATCCTTCAGCTCTTGAAAACTTTTTTCATATTTGTCTGACCATTGGAGCTTTACCTTTTTTGTGTTATCTTGGTCAATAGTTAAGCTATTTATGAAAAACTGTCAACAAATCTCCTATTGTAATTGTCTAAACCCAAAAAGGTCCCAATGTTTGATGGATTAATAGGCCTAGACTAGCTCCTCACTATATTTGTTTTTTAAGGGTCTACATAAATACCTTCACCCAAATCACATGCCCAAAAAGGTAACCTATTCCAACCAATATTCACACTTACTAAATTTAGCAAACAACTAACTATCTTTGAGGGTCTACAATGCTATTCACAAATGGTTTGCATGCTCCTTCTCATTCTAAGAATAGAAAAGTATGCCATCTATAAAGGTAATGATGAACATATCCCAATACTACTTGAAAACCCTGCCACCAAGTTCATAAAAGTTGCAGGATCATTTATTAGCCCAAAATATATAACCACAAACTCAAAGTGATCATATCAAGTTCTAAAATTCACAATGTCACATTCATTGATCTTCAACTGATGATATCTAAACTTGAGATCAATCTTAAGAAACCAAAGGTCACCCTGAAGATGGTCAAGCTACTCATTAATTCTAAGGATGGGGTACTTGTTCTTGATGGTGATTTTATTTAGCTGCCGGTAATCTATACACATTCTGAGAGTATCATTATTTTTCATATGAATAGGATTGAAGCACGCCACAAAAAACACTAGGTCTGATGAACCCCTTATTTAAGAGGTCTTTAAGCTATCCCTTTAATTCCTTAAGTTTTACTGGACTATCCAATTGGGAGGAATGGATATGGGTTGGGTATCCTGTCATGACCCTATTTATGAGTCATGATGACACCTACTTTATTCCTCTAGTAGGTAAGCAAAAACCATCACCTGAAACTATACGCAATGGGATAACTTGGTGAAAAATAACCCAAAAGCTAGAATCAACAATTACAGACTTAAATAGTAATAACACAGTCTAATAGATAGACAGAAGAGAAACAACCATCCCAAGACTCAGTAATTTCAATATAAGAGCTACTATAACTGAACTATATGTAAATACAATCTGTCTTAAAAAATGAAAGATAAGACATGGGTAAATAGAAGGAAAAAGGGTAACTCCGACTCCAAGAGCTCACTTAATATCTAAAATCAACCCTACACGACCATCGCATCAATGATGGCAACTAGTACTCAGATCTGCACTAAAAGGAACAAATGTATAGTATGAGTACCAAAACTATAGGAAATCTGTAGGCATCATCAAACAACTAAGATAAATCATGATAAATATAATAGGATATAAGATAAAATAACTAATACAAGTGTAACACCCCAAAATAGGTCTCGAGACGTCACATGGTGCTCAAGACTATGAGTAACCCTAAGCTAACCCTGTCTGCCTTCTACTTAGTTTGAATCTCAAAATAAGGAAATATAGATATAACATCAAAACTGGAATGCAAAAATCTGTCTGAGCTAACTGAGAATATCTGAATATAATCTCTGAAAAATACTAAACTCAAGAGTTTGATCAATCAATACTGAAAATCTGAATCATAATCTAGTAGTCTGACAAGCCTATACTAGTAATAACTAGAGAGTCACTGGGATAAACCCCTTGCTGACTCGAGCTGTCTGAAAATACTTAATGATATATACTAATAAGCTGAAAATCTGAATAACTGGGTCCCCGGACTATGAGAACTTACCAACCATTGGGATGTAGAAGTAATGCTCAAAATCACTCACGCTGCTGAAACTGAGCACTTGAACCTACATTATGAGATAATGTAGAACATAGACATATATGTGGATTAGAACTTCTAGATTGTACTAAGCATATGGGGGTGAATGGATAAGTAAAAATCATATCTCAACATATTTATAAATTTGCAAAGAATGCATGCTAAATGTAGATGACTCACATAAGCTTGATTTAATTGAAAACTGGGAATCATGATCAAGAGCAACAAAATATGTTGTATAAATCTAGTGAGTCATAACATTTATTTCTAAAATCTGTTCTTATTTTCTGTCTTTAAATCATACTATCTAAGTGTAGGAAGGACTCACTTCTATGTCTGAAATCTGAAAACTAAAATTTGTAGATGACATTTTTTGGTAAATCAATATCTGAGTAAAGTTGTGAGCCTTTACACTTAGTTTTTAAAAACTTTTCTATTAAGATTACTCTTTTATTTAGTCTTTTCTATTAGGGATGTTCTTCTAACCAACATCACTATGTGAGTTATCATAGTGTCTAACATCTTGTTTCCTTATGGGAAAACCTCACGTTGAGAAGAGGTATCATACTCTTGCTATGGAGTATAACCTAGTCTAAGTGATCACATTTGTAAGTGTCATCCATATAGAAATGGGAATAATCTGATAATCTGAATCTACGTTGGCTCGTAGTTCTGGGGCATGAAAACATACCCAACTTGGTGCTAAATACTACTCCTTTAATCTGTAAGCTCATTCTATTGGAAATCCACTTTAAAATCCAGTATAATGGTTTATTACGAAAACCAACTGTATATTAGTTAGTTAAAATCTATAATTGAAACTATAAAGTGGATTCCATGTCTAAACTGAGATCAAAAGATCAAATCTTTATTAAAATCTAAAAATAATTAATCATAGGATGCTTAAAGTATTGTCAATCTTAAAATATCAATATACAAACTAGGGCTTAACAACCCATGCATCAAATTCATGCCAAAACATCATAAGATTCATGCTTGATAATGTAAGTATTGATAATTCATCTTAAAATCTGGAAATTTCTGTAATACGCATGAAAATATGAAAATAAACATGCAAATTCATCATCTAATTCACTTCAAATCTCATGATCTTTCAATTAGAAATATTGGGTATGAACCCTAATTTAAAACTCATATAATTTCATACAAAATCATCTTTAAAACTAATTTTGAGCACAGGGATGAAAGAATTATCCTTATTGAAAAACCCCACATACCTTAATTGATGAGAACACTTGATTTTCGATTCCTATTTGTTCTCTTGAGATGGATTCTGGATTATCTTGAATTGGTAACCTTGAATGTTGAGCTATCTTGAAGAATGAATGGAGGAAATTAGATTTCTTAGAGGTTAAGCTTTGAGTTCTAGGGCTTTTCTTGAGAAATAATTGATGAAAAGTGAGCCTAATGTGCTTAGAATAGGTTACATTATCTGTTATTCACAAATTGGGGGCTGGAGAATTGACTAAATTGCCCTTTTAAAAATTAACTTAGAAATGGGAAAATCCCAATTTGGCTGCCCACAGTGATACGTCACTATTGTGGTGGCTCACTGGAAAAGGTATGAGCCCAGTTTAGCCCATCAACGCAATTTGGGGCTATCGCGTTGGGCTACTTGAAAAGGGACGAACCCCATTTTGTCCATTACCGCGATGCGGTGAAACGCATTGCCTTACTGAAAAAAGGATGAATGGGAGCTAGACTTTCACCGTGACACGATGTAATCGCGGTGTTCCACTGAAATTTGTCAATTGCAAAATCTTCCTTCACCACGATGCGGTGCCTGTCAAAATGTCCCTGATTAGCATGCAGACACTCTTTGATTCTATGACCCAACTTACCACAACCATAACAATATTTCTATCCCAATAAGTACTCACCAGGATAATTCGTACCACACTTAGAACATTGAGGATAACTGGGCTTTTCACTCACACTATCCTGAGATCTGGACATAAAAGTTTTACCCCACTGCTCCTGCCTAGCTCTGGGAGTAGAAGAGTTAGCTGAAGATGGCACTGGCATAGATGAACCATTTTGAGACTGTGAATGATTTCCCCCTCCATACTTTATCTGGCCATACTCAAACTACCCAGTTCTAGCCTTTTTATTTCCCCTCTCTCTCCCCTTCAACTTTTTTGCCTTAATCTACTGACCACGAATAATCAACCTAGAAAGATCCATGTTCCCAATGAGCATGGCAGTCCTACACTCCTTGACTATCAAGATAGATACTCTAGTAACAAACTTACTCATACTTGCCCTAGGGTCAAGTCATCGGATTAGGGGCATACGTAGAAAACTGGTTGAACTTAAGGTAGTAATCCTTCACTGTCATTGAGCCCTACCCTAGGTTCACAAACTCCTCTACCTTAGATTCTCTTATTTCACGCAGAAAGAACCTGTCTAGAAATGCATCTTAAGACACCTTCTAACTCATAGAAGCTGCATTATCGCCTCTACCATTCTTCCTTATAACCACCCAATCATATACTACATCCTTCAATCTATTTGATGTTAACTTTACACTCCCTGCCTTATAAACATGCATAATCTAGGTGATCTTTTTCACCTCATCTAAATAAAGCTGTGGGTTCTCACCTGATTTTGACCCAAAGAACTCTGGAAGATTCATTCTTATTAAGTCATGAATTCTAGTTGCAGCTAAATCACCATTCTATTGAAGTGGGACTACCGCCTAATGGTTGCCCTGAACATTAGCAGTCACAGCTTAGGCCAATGCCTAAAATTCAACATGGGATACATTCTCATTCAGAGGGTCAGCAGGCTGGGGTGGCTAATTAGCATTTCTGTGGGAGTTAGCTCGACAAGGAGGCATATTCAACTATCACATAAGAGCACCAGTTAAAAGAAGATAGAGATACTGAAAGCATGATAGATCATAAAAGAAAGAAATGATTTCCTAAAAATGTCCCGTAGCTTCTTGCTCATAAATGTGGTGTGCTTCATACTTATGATCAAGACTCTATGTAACGCAGCTTGTCTGGCTTCTTAGAACTTTTATGACCTTAGGATTTGATACCAAGTTTGTAACACCTCAAAAATAGATCCCGAGACGTCACACAGTGCTCAAGACTACGAGTAGCCTTAAGCTAACCCTGTCTCCCTTCTACTAAGTCTGAATCTCATAATAAGGAAATATAGCTATAATATCAAAATTGGAATACGGAAATCTGTCTGAGTTAACTGAGAATATCTGAATATAATCTATGAAAAATACTAAACTCAATAGTCTGATCAATCATTACTAAGAATCTGAATCATAAAATAGCAGTCTGACAAACCTCTACTACTAATAACTAGAGAGTCACTGAAACAAACCCCCAGCTGACTCGAGCTGTCTGACAATACTGAATCATCTGTACTAATAATCTAAAAATCTAAATAATTGGGTCCCTGAACTATGAGGACTCATAAACTATTGGAATATAAATAGAGATGCTCAAAATCACTTACGCTACTGAAATTGAGTACCTGAACCTACATTATGAGCCAATGTAGCATATAGACGTATATGTGGATCAGTACTTCTGGATTGGACTGAGTATATAAGGGTGAATGCATAAGTAAATATCATATCTCAACATATTTATAAATTTGCAAAGAATGCATGCTAAATGTAGATGACTCACATAAGCTTGATTTAACTAAAAACTGGGAATCATGATCATGAGTAACAAAACATGTTGTATAAATCTATTTAGTCATAATATTTAGTTCTAAAAGTTGTACTTGTATTCTATTTTTAAATCATACTATCTAAGTGTAGGAAGGACTCACTTCTGTCTCTGAAATCTGAAAATTGAAATCTGTAGATGACGTCTTTTTGTAAAGCAATATCTGAGTTAAGTTGTGAGCCTTTACACTTAGTTTTTAAAAGCTTTCCTGTGAAGATTATTATTTTATTTAGTCTTTTCAATTAGGGTGGTTCTTCTAACTGATATACACTATGCGAGCTGTCATAGTGTCCAACGTCAAGTTCCCTTATTGGAAAGCCTCACATTGGGGAGAGGTGTCATACTCTTCCCAAGGAGTATAACCTAGTCTAAGTGATCACATCTGTAACTTTCATCCATATAGAAATGAGAATAATCTGATAATGTGAACCTACATTGGTTCATAATTATGGGGTATGAGAACATACCCAACTCGGTGCTAAATACTACTTTCTTTAATCTGTAAGCACATTCTGTTGGAAATCCACTAGAAAATCCAGTATAATGCTTTATTATGAAAACCAACTATATATTTGTTAGTTAAATCTGTAACTAAAACTGTAATGTGGATTCATGTTTAAACTGAGATCAAAAGATCAAATCTTTATCGAAATCTGAAAATAATTAATCATAGGATGCTTAAAGTATAGTCAATCTTGAAATATCATTATACAAACTAGGGCTTAACAAACCATGCATCAAATTCATGTCAAAATATCATAAGATTCATGCTTGATAATGTAAGTATTGATAATTCATCTCAAAATCTGGAAATTCTTCAATACGCATGAACCCTAATCTAAAACTTAACCCTAAATTCATCATCTAATTCACTTTAAATCTCATGGTCTTTCAATTAGCAATATTGGGTATGAACCCTAATTTAAAACTCATGTAATTTCATACAAAATCATCTTTAAAACTATTTTTGGGCACAAGGAATAAATGATTATCCTTATTGAAAAACCCCACAAACCTTAATTGATACAATTGATGAGAAAACTTGATTTTGGATTCCTATTTGTGCTCTTAAAGATGGATTCTTGATTATCTTGAATTGGTAACCTTGAATTTTGAGCTATCTTGAAGAATGAATGGAGGAAATTGGATTTCTCGGAGATTAAGCCTGGAGTTATAAGTTTTTTCTTGAGAGAGAATTGATGAAAAGTAAGCCTAATTTTCTTAGATTGGGTTAAATTATCTATTTTCACGAATTGGGGGCTGGGGAATTGACTAAATTGCCCTTTTAAAAATTAACTCTGAAACTGGAAAATTCTGATTTGGCCACCACCTCGACGCTCCACTATCGCGGTGGCTCATTGGAAAAGGGACGAGCCTAATTTTGCCCATCAACGCGGGCTCGGGGCTATCGCATTGGGCTACTGGAAAAAAGGATGATCCCCATTTTGTCCATTACCGCAACACGGTGAAATCGCATTGCCTTACTGGAAAAAGGACGAATGGGAACTGAACTTTCATAGCGATTCGACATAATTATGGTGCTCCACTGGAATTTGACAATTGCGAAATCGTCCTTCATCGCGATGCGGTGCCTATCAAAATGCCATACTATTTTTACTAAAAATGTGATAACTTCTCAACCGAGTATCAGATTAAGACAAAATTAGTATCGTTGGAAAGCTGAGCTAATTATCTACACAATGGTGGGTCTAGAACTGGAAAATTCTATATGTATCAAGAGTTATTAATTTTCAAATCCAACCCTTAATATTCTAGGAGCTAAACTGAGCTAGGAAAAAGTACGAGGTATTACAACAAGGTAAAAGGGAAAACTTGGGAATAACCTCCAATACCACTGTATGTAAATAAATATTAAATCTAGAATAGTATCGTAAAGATCACACAACTATAACTACAAAATTGCCCCCTATAAGACAATAAGTGCAGAAAAGTAAATACCCATAACCAATAACCATAAATTTACCAACTATCAGGCCATAACCAAGAATCCATTCAAACTATATCATATCGTGAATAACTCATAAAATGCCAAACTTGAACCAAAACTCAATAGTATTCTCATTATTACCATTATTTGCCGAACTTGAATAGAAACTCATATTGCAACATCATCATCAAATGTAAGACTTAAATTGGAACTCATATTATCAACAACATCATCAAATGCCATACCTAACAGAAACTCATATTATCAACATCATCATCAAATACTAGACTTAAACCAGAACTCATATTATCAACATTATCATCAAAGTGCCAGACTTGAATCAAAACTCTATTATCTACATCATCATCAAATGTTAAAATTGAAATAGAACTCATATATCATTAGACCATATCAATAGACTATGTAAATAAACCATAATCGTAAGCCATATCACTAAATCACAATAATTATCTACCAAACTCACTAGGAATTAACACTAACTCTCAACTACCGAATAAGCATAATAAATAAGCCTAAAATCTCTTCAAAGTCTCAAAATAGTCATTGATAAAGGTTTATCATGCATAAACATGCCTACAAAATCTTCCATTAGTCTTGCACTAAGGTAGGCCGGAGGGGCCCACTTCTAATCCCTGAAATTCATTTTAGGTAAATTCTACTTTGGACTAGGCTAAGGTATCTAAATTAATTTTGAGATGATAAATAAGCCCTCAATAGATCTAATATAGATAATTATCCTAAACATGATTAACTGAGTCAATTACATCTAGATTATGATTTCAAGGTAGCCTAGATATTCCAACTAACCCAAATAATTTCAATCATACTTCCAACACCTAAATTCCATACCATATCTATCATAATATCAAAATCATACTATGAAATAGATCAATCTATAAAGAGAGTAAATCAAGCCTACTTAGATGCTGAAAAAACTCAAAGAATCTAGTAAACTACCAATTTCCCTTCCCAAAAAGCTTTTGCAAGGTGCCACACTATCAAATTCACAATTTACTCATCAAAACAAGAATAATGATACCCATATTCCACTATTATGCTTCGAGTCCAAAATTACTTTAAAAAATCTCATGTTAGGCCTGTTTATGAAATCACACTTTTGAAACTAACACAACGTCTCTCTATGCTCAAGGAATATTTATCCTTAAAAATGGGTGATTCTGAGCTCTAATGGTGCTATAATCAAGCCACCGAGATTCTAGAAATTTTAGAAAAAGATAAGGGATTTAATACTAAAATAAATGGAAGATTACCACACATTTAAAGAAGAAATGCATAAATTAACTTCACCTAAGTTCCATAATCACCCACAAATGATTCTCCCAAGTGTTCCCATTTTTTAGGGCTCAATATTCTAGAAAATAGTTAAAGAATAGTGAAAATCAGGCTAATTAGGGTTTATACCCTTCCTAGGTATGTGGATGCCGCTTAAGAGAACACTAGGCTAGTTTAGCGGTATCCGCTAAAGCATCCAGCTGACATAAGGCTGTAACTCACTAACATGTAAGGCTGCTAAATGATCTGTTGGTGCTAAAGCAACTAGTGGTTTAACGATCAAGTAGCTGCTAAAACAACACTTGCCGATTAGGTTAGGGCCACTAAAGTTGTAACGACTCAATTTGCTGAACTGGAACCCTACACGGTGCTCATGACCCTGAAGGACCGCAAGCTAACCCATGACTGATATCTGTACTTGTATACTATATAAGATAATATAATAATGCAGAAACATGCACTGAAAGGCCATAAGGTTCGGTCATGAACATAACTGAATAACGTAACATCTGTGTGGGGTAATAGAATACCCAAAACAAAACTAAAGTCTAAAATATGATAGCCTGTATCTAGTCTGTATCTAGTTTGAAAGCCTCTACTGTCTGAAGAATCTGAATAAGGAGTTGATGGGACATGTCCCCAACTAACTCCAACTAATAAGATAATTAATAAGATACTAGAAAATCATTATGTCCTCGAAGGATGAGAACTCACTGCTACTTTGACTGCTGAATCTGGAATCTACTACTGATCTGGAGCTCATGTCTCTGAACCTATGATGTAACATAAAAAGAAAGCACCATAGCGCGAATGATTCAGTACATATGTACCGAGTATACATGTGAGGTAGGCTAAATGTAAGGTTTCACATGCATGTTAATGCTAACTGACTGTTTAACATGAATGTGAGAATGCATACATAATTATGTAACTGTAATTGATAACGTGATATAGTGATTACTGAATCTGAGTACTAATAACATGACATGACTGATAACATGAATGACTGTGTCTGAGTGTAACGGATAACATAGGTGAATGTAGCTGATAGTCCTAAATCTAATGGAACTATCTGAGTTCCATATTGTATCTGAGTTTATATGTCTGACAGTCCTAAAATTTGAAGAACTATCTGAGTTCTATTACTGAGACTGATTGACTGTATCTAACAGTCCTGATTCTGTAACATGAAAGTATGGGAAGTAGTATCTAACCGACATGCCCCAAAGGTGCTATAATAGCTGAGATGGGGTCCAATCTATGCCCTGATTGGAAGGGTATCAATACTACGCTACTGGTAAGGACAACATATGAGTAACCCTCATATAATAGGTAACTCTAGCGAGAACGGTGGGAACCCTCACATAATATGTTAAGCCACCTCATCTACCCTCATATAGCAGGCTATGATGTCTCAACCTATGCTGTCTCTATAGTTATGGAAAGCAAGGATTGCTTCTAGGAATCACACCCTCGTATAACAGGTGAGTCCCAATCCTTGGGTTCACTCGGCGCTAATTCCTACTCCCATCTAAATGGACACAGAACATGATTTACTGAACTGAATTGAGCATGCACTGAGTTACTAAATTTCCATGGCTGACGGAATACTACTTATATCTGACAACTAACTGAGTCATGAGATCATGGAGATTTTTCCTGAGTCATAAGACTATCTGAAGTCTAAGAGTTCATAGCTTGATTGAGAGTATCGTGAAAAACATGACATGGCTCTAGGCACACAGCTAATATTTCGGATACAAGTACCCCCAGGACTCGATGGAAGGAAGCTGACATGACTTGATATTCTTGAATACATAATAATCACCACAATACGTTTATTGAAGTATTTCATCAAACGTCTAATAGGCATAAGCTTGTACATATATGGGGATTTTCATGATATCATGCTAGTTAGGAAAATTTCCTTTATCTAGGCATTTAATCAAACATATTGTAGGCATAATACATGTAAAGCATATTATACAACAATTAAATATCATTCTTCAATTCCAATTCCATCATACAAGGTTTTAGTCATGAGATTTCATAAATCTTTATCTATACTAACCAACCCACATGGAATTTATCATTAAATCATGGAATAGAAATCAATTCCTCATTTATCAACATGAAAAAGAACATACAAAGCATGAAAAGATGAATAAAATCCATAACTTGTAGTTAAAAAAGATTCTTGGACTTCATGGATGAAAGGAGTCCATGAATGAACTCTATGCATACCTTAGTTCGTGATTTTGTGAAGATTGATGGTGAAACCTTCTTGAATTTGAATCCCCAATTGAAACCCAGCTTGTTCTTGAGATAAACTTGAGAGAAACTAATATATTTTTTGGGTGAAAAGTGGCTGAATCCTGTGTTAAAGGGATTATATAGTGGTAGGAAGTTGACCCTTTTAACCCTGGACACGTCATTAAATTTTCAGTAAAATTTCTCAAGTTGGGCCCTCGGCAATTGGGAAACTGCACGGTGGTGCGATGTGGAGCTATTGCATTACCATCTTATCTACAACCTAGAAGTTTGGCGTGACGCACCACTATCACGGAGTAACACTGGCAATTGACAATTGCCATTTGAGCTACCTCCGCAAAGCGCTGAAGGCTCAGGTCAAATACTGTCTCACTAAAAAGGCTCTAACTCTTCGCTCGGGTGTCGGATTTGGGCAAATTATATATCTATGAAAAGCTTATTCAATTTCTCACGTGATAGGAAGTGAAAATTATGGAAATACCACCTGTATAAGAATGAATTCTTATTTCAAAGCAAGTTCTAACATCCTTGAGATGATTTTTGAGCTAAGAAGAAGTATGGGTATTACAAAAGTGCCCTCTGCTAAAGTGCCAAAGGCCTCTTTAGTGGTCGCACCATATTTTCTATCATCAGTTAGTGACTTGGAATATTTTTGAGTCTCTACCAACCCCTTGGGATCCATCCAGAATCCTCTATATACTAACAAACTATGCCACCATATTCAATTTGATGTTCAAAACTCAATGGCATAGTCAAAATTTCTATCCTTGATCATTTCGATGAAAAATGGGCCCCACACCCATGTGCCATCTTTCTTAACTTTTAGCCAATAGCTCAAAATGAGTTTAGAATCCTCAAAATCCAAACCAAAGTTCCACCTAGCCCAAAATTGATATGCCAAAGCTGTTGGAATAGTCAAAATTAGAATATGAGGTCGTTTGACTAAAGTTTTTTCTTCGTAGCCAATCTAAACCAGCAATGGATTTAAAATAAGGAATTGGCTCTAAAAACCAAGGAACTTTCCAGTAATTAAACTGTCAGCTACAGTAAGTCATTAATGACTTAGAGGAGATATAGGAATGATCTAAATAAAGAAAATAAGTGGAAACATAAAAAATAACCTGGAGGGTCATTACATATACGTAAGAAGATCAATTTAGAATTTGATTTTTTCTATCGGGAGGTACCCTCGGTAGATCAGATGAAAAGACTTTGGGAAACTCATTAACTACATGATCTGACTGAATGATTGGGGTCTCTAACTTAGTATCTTTATCCTAAACCAAGTAATAGATGGATTCTTTCTAGATTAACTTTTTATCTTTAAGATAGGAGATGAAACAACCTTTAGGGGTTACTAAACTACTCTCTCACTCGATGATTGACTCATTAGTAAACTAAAACTTAATCATCTGGGTGTAAAAATAAACTGAGGCATAGTATAAATGTAGCCAATTCATACTAGGAATGACATAAAAATCTATCTTCTATACTTTTATTAAATCTACTAAAGTATCCTATGGAGGACTGCAATAGGACACTTTCTATATATTCATCTAGAAGAAACTAACTCACCAATGAGAGTGAAAAATGAAAAAGATTCCAAAAGACTCTCGGGACTTATACCATTGTTCACAACAATAAGCGGGGTTACAAGGAAGAAATTTGACCTCGAATCTAACAATGCATAAATATCAAGGTGAATGGTACAAATTATATCCATGACTACCTTTGGAGAGTTTCTAACAATGCATAGAATCAATTTTGATACTGATTACCATCGGTGCTAGATGATCCAACCCACTATGCAGTTGGCAGCCTGACTGAGTGGCTGAAGTGGTGGACTGAGCCTAAGGGCTAGCATCTCTATTTTTCTGCTTAGTAAAAATGTATTCCTTGATCCTATGGTCTGTCTTATCTTAAAAATAACTATTATCTCTACACATCATGCACTCACTTGGATAATTTTTGCCATACTTTTTGTACGTTAGATTAGTTCTTCCCTTAGAGATGCTACCCTGAGATCTAGTAGCTAGTTCCCTACACCACTATTTTTTCTTAGTTTTGGGTTAGGGGGAACTAGCTGAATATGGTGCGGGTGTTGATAAATGGCTATAAAATTGAGAATGATTTCCCCTCTAACTTATACTGACTGTACTCAAACTGCCTGCTCCTAGCCTTATTGGTGTTTATTTCTTGTTTCTTTAATTTCTCAGCCTCAAATTGCCGAGCATGTGTCATCAATGAGCCATATCCATATCATCAATAAACATGGAAGTCCTACACTAATTGTCTACCAAGTCCAATACTCTAGTGACAAATTTACTTATGAGTTCTAGAATCCAGAAACAACTCAGGCACATACTTAGATAGCTGGGTGAACTTGAGGCAATATTTTTTCACCGATATAGTACCCTGCCTAAGGATCAGGAACTCCTCCACCTTAGCCTCTTCTATTTCATGAGGAAAGAACCTATCTAGGAAAGCTTTCTGAAACACACTCTAACTTATTAGAGCTGTATTTTCAAATTTTTTATCCTACCATATGGTAAACTAATCACCAATAACATCCTTCAGATAATAGGATTCTATTTCTTCCCTCTTCTCTTTTATGAAATGCATAATCTGAGTAATTTTACCTCATCAATGAAAAGCTATGGATCCACATTCATATTTAACCTAAAGAAATCAGATGGTTTCATTCTTATGAAATCTTAAACTCTTACAGTAGCTAAGTTACTGTTTTGCTAAATTGGAACTGTTGCTGGATGATAGCCTTGAGAATTCATAGATTGATCTAATACCTGAAATACATTTTGGAAATCAACATAGAAGATATTCTCATTTAAAATATCTGTAGGTAGTGATAGGGATGGTTGGTCCCTATCTGTGCAGGCATAAGCTCTACGAGGAGGCATTCTCTATCATATGAAAACATGAGTTAAAGTAGATCGAGGTAACTTCATAGCACGGTAGAGATCATACAAGAAAGGAGAGTTCCTAATATGTCCTATAGCCTCTCACTCATAAGTGTGGCACACTTCATTCTCATGATCAAGACTTCACATAATGCAACTTGTAAGACTCCTTAGGTCGCTTTAAACATTAGGCTCTGATAAAAAGTTTATAATGATCAGAGGCTAAACCCTGGTCGTCATATGATGCTTAGGACTATAATCCTAAAGCTAACCCATGATATCTTCTCAGCACCGAACCATGATAAATATACTTGAAAAATGAGTAAAAACTGGAATTTATAATTTAAGCTCAAATGAATGAACAATCTCAATAAATACTATAAACTAAACTTCATCTGAAACTCATGAAAATTTGAAGAAAAAACAAATAAATTGACTAGTCCTAACAAACCTCTAAGTCTACTAAGAGCCACTAGGACAGACCCCATCTGACCTAAATTGAAAGCTTAAAGTCTGAACTGAATAAATAGCTAAACATCTGAAAGAAAACATACTTGGCCCTTGCAACATGAGGATTCACCAACTGATAGGATTTAGGAGGTAGTGATCATAGCTAATAATACTTCTGAGGATGACACCATAACCTACATTATGAAATAATATAGCCACATAGGCATATATGTAGTCAGTATTTATAGAATGTACCGAGTATACGAGGGAGAGTGAAATAATTAAAAATTGATACAAATATAAATCTTAAAACATGCATGCTAAGTGTAAATACAATCACCATGATCATGACAGAAACTAAAAGTTGAACCAACATAAGCATAAGTCATAGAACAACATCTGGACAAAGTTGCAAGTCATTACACTTAGTTTCTACAATCATTATTTACTATTGGAGATTCTTATAATCAATATAAATCATGTGAGCTAGCATGGAGTCCAACGACTGACCCATGTTGAGGAGGGATGTCCTAGACCTTACAATCAGTATAGAACCTAAACTAGAGTGATCACTAAGCTAAGCCTACTTGATCAAGAGAGATACTCTCTGGTTAGAACCCCTTTAACCTATGGTGGAACTTAGTTCTTTGGAATTAAGGTGCATAGAACCCATATTCCCTCCCTGCTAAATACTACTCCCAAAATATACTAGTGCTCATATGACCTTGAAAAGACATATGATAAATTCCTAAGAGAGGTTCTTTGGAGATGCTTGAAGGTGAGAGGGGTCCCGATGGCATATATCAAAGCTATTAAGGAAATATATGATGGATAAAAGACCAAGGTAAGGACAACGGGAAGAGACTCAGAGCATTTTCCAATCGAAACAAGGTTGTATCAGGGATCGACTATTAGTCCATTCCTATTTGCATTGGTGATGGATATGTTGATGTGGAGTAATCAAGGCGAGGTGCTTTGGTGTATGTTATTTATAGATGATGTAGTGCTGATTAATGAGATATGGGGGGGAGGGGGCGAAGGGAGGGGAGGGGAGGGGGTGTGAATGTTAAATTAAAGGTTTGGAGGCAAACCCTTGAGTCTAAGGGGTTCAGGTTGACTAGGTCCAAGATATAGTATTTGGAATGCAGTTTTAGTGACTTGAGGCAGGAGTACGAAGTGGTGGTGAGGTTGGACTCCTAGGATGTTTCTAATAGTGATAGTTTCAAGTATCTTGGGTCTATGATTCAGGGGAATGATGAGATTGATGAGGAAGTCGCTAAATATATTAGAGAAGGTTGGATGAAATAGACGCTCTTCTTGGGAGTGTTGTGTGATAAGAAGGTGATACTTAAGATTCAAGGCAAATTTTATAGAGTGGAAGTCCATCGGCCATGTTGTATGGAGTGGAGTATTAGTCAGTCAAACACCCCCACATCTAAAAATTAAAGGTGGCGAAAATGAGGATGTTGCATTAGATATGTGGGATTACTAGAGAGGAAAGAGTTAGGAATGAGATTATTTAAGAGAAGGCGGGAGTTGCTTCAGTGGAGGACAAGATACGGGAAGGAAGCTTGAGATGGTTTAGGCATGTGATAAGGAGAGACGCGGATGCCCCAGTTCATAGGTGTGAGAGGCTAGCATTAGATAGATTTATGAGGAGTAAAGGTAGGCTGAATAAATACTAGAGTGAGGTGATTAGACATGACATGGAGAAACTATAGCTTACCGAGGACATGACCCTAGATAGGAAGGTGTGGAGGTCGCAGATAAGGGTAGAAGGCTAGTGTGAGTGTGTGGGTTATAGCAAACAGTCAGGAGAGATCTTGTGTATCTGGGTTAGTAATCCTAGAATTGTGTACATAAGTGTCTTTGGTTTGTGAGTGTATGTTACTACTAGGTGGGTGTCCTATTCCCTATTTCTTAGTTTATACTTTCTTATTTCGTGTTCCCTTATTTTTTGTATTTCATATTTCTCTAACTTCTATTTTATTATTTCTTACTCCTTATTTCTTTTTTCTATTTATTATTTTTTATCTTTGAGTTGGGGTTTTATCGGAAACAACCTCTCTACTTCTTCGGAGGTAGCGGTATGGACTGCGTATATCTTACCCTCCTCAGACCCCACTTTGTGGGAATACACTTGGTTTGTTGTTGTTGTTGTTAAAGTAAGAATATAGGTTTTTAAGTCTGAAAACCAATTATGTTTTTAAGTCTGAAAACCAATTATGCCTTTGTTGCAAAATGATGCTCATGAATAATTGTGTGAATTTCATATCTTATCTGAGATTATAAAATCAAAACTGAAATCTTAATCATGTTGTGATAAATTGTAATCCAAAATAACAAGTCTGAATTGCTTGTAAACTGATCGAATCATGCTAAAAATCATGTACATTTACAACTCATGGGACTTCATGTCAAAATACTAGGTCTCATCTCATAATAACAATCATGTGAGTAAAAACATGAGTAAGTGAAAAGTCTTATGCAAATTAAACTTTAAATCACACGGTAATATCATAATTTCCAAAATATTAAAAATGGGTATGAACTCTAGCCCTCAAATTCTTCAAATTCATGTAAAGACTTAACTTTTGGGCACAAGGATGGAATATATTCCTTTTTCAAACCAAAAATACTTGAACATAGTGAATTTCTTTAAAGGAAACTTGAATTGGAGCCTTAGAAGTTTGAATTTGGGAGAAAAAACCATTCTTGAGTGTTCTTGTGAGCTTAGGAGGAGAGGAATGGTGTAATTTTATCTTATAATGGAAGAAAACTCACTTAGTACTAGTGGTAGGATTAATTACAATGTTAAAGTCCAAATTAGCCTAAAAAATCTAAAGAGAAAACAAAATTTTGGCGTCCCTGAAACCCCTGGCGTGGCACTCCTTTATTGTGCCATGCCAAGGCATAGTATGTTCTTAACGCAATAACCAGCAGGCGTGTCACACCCTTAACACTGCAACTAATAGGCCTGACACCTCCTTACCTCGTCAAGCCACTGGTTTTTGCATCCAGGGTGTGTCTTTCCTTCGTGGCATGCCTTAACCGCGGATCCTTACTATTATGGAGTTCCAAAATTCCTCAAAACCCATTTAAACAATTTCAAAACACTTTTTAATGGTACCATTAAAATTACTTATCATTATTTAACTTAAAAATTTCCTTAAAATACATGAGACCTATAAAAAGAAAATCATTGAGATTTTATGGTATAATATTGACTCACCTCTTCGGCTAATGTTCTTGTATCAAGGATTTTATAAAGTGTCTCATTTATTTCTTCAGCTATTGTTCACAAATCAAGGGTTTTATAAAGTATTTCTCAATGGTATCAATATCTCATGAAGTGTATATATATAAAATAAGGATATAATGCTCACAACCAATCAATATGAAGATAATGATTAATTCAATACAATATAAGTGAGCTCAATAATCAAATCAACATGTCAATCATTCATGATATAAGCCCACACTAGTACCTCCAAGATAAATAGTCATATAAGGTTGCATTTGTTTCTATTGAGATTTAAACGTATGAATCAGAAGCACATCTTAACAATTAAGATGTTGTCTCTAGATCTAAAAACTAAATGATTATGACTGTTTTTTTCAACATCTAAATGTGCAAACTTAATTTATTTGTTTATATATAAAAAATTTAATTCAAATAAAAAATTAATTATATATAAAAATATTTAATTTAATACAATAAAATTATAATTTGATTGAAAAAAGAAATATTTATATTTGTTAGTGTTAGTGGAGATGGTTTATAATGGTAGTGGTGGTAATGATTGATGTTAGTGACTAGTAATTTTGGTGGTGATAGTTGTCATAGTAGAGATGGTTGGTACTGTAGTGACTGTTATGATGGCGATGATTGCTATTGGTAGTGGTGGTTGTAAGGTGAATTTGGTTGATCTTAGTAGTTGGAGGTGTTGATTGTGATAGTTAATAAGTAAATACATGATGGTTGATGGTAGTTAGAGACACTGTTAGTTGTGATGGTGGAGATTGTTGTTTATAGAGATAGATTGTAGCTATGGTAGTGGCTAAAGTGGTGATAGAGGTGGCTACGTCGGTGACAACGGTGGTGGTGGTGGTCAAATAATGTGTGGAGATTGATGATGTGTTAGTGGTAATTAGCACTAGTGCTAGTTTTGATTAATAAGGTTGTTGGTGGTAGGGATAGGCCAGTGGTGGTTGATGATGGTGGAGGCGTTGGTGATGGTGGTGGATATAACTAGAATAATTAAGGTGGTATGTGTGGTCGCAGCTGAAAATAGTAGTTGTTAGTAATATAGTTATCAGTGGTAGTTGTGATGGTGGAGGTGGTTGATAGTTGATGGTGGTGTGTCATGACCCAAAATGGGCACATGATGACACTTGTCAAACCTTTGGACAAGTAAGCCTAACCCAACCCAAGGAACACGAGTTAAAGGGAGTTCAGGAAGGAAAGACAAGAGTCCTATGAATGTATGTATGTATATGTGTGTGTGTGTGTATATATATATATATATATATATATATATATATATTATATACACGAGACATAGGTCTCAAAAATACATCCCAGATCTAGTTGTCATCAATATAAGCTTCTAATGCAGATTCAACTAGATATAATAATAGTCAAGAATATCTTAAATATAAATGAAACATAAGACATAAATAGAGATATTCGAGATGTTCCAAAGTCCATCAACCACAACCTTGGTCTTCACAACGTCAACTCCAACAGAATGCCATCTACCATATATCAATTGAACCAATACCGGCACGGGGTGCTAGAAAACAAGAAAAAGGAAAGAAAAGCAAGGGTGAGTACGAAACCATGTGTACTCAACAAGCATTATTGATAACTAACACAACCACCCAAGGATACCCCCAAACAATCTAAAATTCAGCAATTACACCATTTCATCCTTATCCAGGTAACCCAACACAACGGTTAATAAATTCACCAAAAACAGGGTAGGCACACTAATTTAGGGGAGTCAACACTATTCATTCTATGATCAACCTATTAAGGAAGTCATTTATGAAGAAGAATTACAAATAAGATATATCAGGCTTAATCAATTACAATCAACCAAGTAATAAAGAATGAAAAGAGGGAGAGAGTGAACATATATATACATGTATCTCATACTATAAATAGGACTACACATCTATCTATCCTGTCAAGTCTCAACCATAGCCCATGTCTCATAATATTCCAGCCTTCAAATCAGTATAAAATAATATGAGAAAATGTAATGAAATGAAATGAATGCTCAAACACAATATCACAAACAAGGTTCTATAATGGCAATACAATACAAAAGTAAATGCGAATACAGTATCAAACTAAACCAAGGAATGTTATGTAATACAAATGATGAAATGCAATGGGATGATAGTAAATAGTGAAAGTTATTACATGACATTTATTATACCTTACCGAGATCGCAGTTAACAGGTAGGACCCATGGGGGGTTCACAACTTATATACTATATCTCATATCTCAATCTCAATTTCAATCTCAACTCTCCTCTCTGGCTTGTGTTGTCAGAGAAGATTTTCATAAAACTGTCTCATTATTTTTCAAAAAATAGTATTTGCTGGTGGTACCAATGTATCATGAATATGCATATGTGATATAAGGATTTAATGCTCACAATCAATCAGTATAAAGATAAAAAATCCATGGAATGCATGAAGGAGTGAGTCAGAATCAACTCAATGTATCAATAATTCATGTTTTCAGCTTCAACTTGGCACCACCAGAATAAAAGTCATGTAATCACCAAAAATATCATTTCCAACCCCTCACTCAGGAATAACTATAATTATGATGCAACTAAATGCTCAAATAAGGCCTACAATGTAAAGTCAAGCCTCCACTTAAGCGACACACTGATAGATAAGACATTATAATGAGCAGACAACACCTATGATGATAAGTCAAGCCCTCACTCAGGTGACATGATAAAAATAAGGAAATTAATAAAAATACCATGACCAATAACATCAAGTCAATCCCCCACTCGAGCTTCACAATAATATATCCTGTCAAATCCACAAGCAATATGAATATATGCCCCCACATAGGGACACAATCACAGGTAGTTACTCAATTTCGTAAATATGTTCACATAAGCCCCACTGGGCATCATGAAATAAACAGAATCCCAATAATAATATATCACAGAAGTACGTAAACCTAGTTTGTTCCATACACGAAGTCTCATCAACTAATACAAGTCCGTTTATACTCTATGTGCTTACTAAACGCCAACCATTCCATAACAAGGTAAAAATAACCTACTATTCTCTAAAAAGTAGCTAGGTCCGATACATGCTCATAGTATAGGTAATCCTTATAGATTATTCAATAACATCAAGTTATCCATTTACAATCCATCCTAGAGGTACTTACAAGTAGAAAAACTAACCAGAATAGACATTTATCTAAGTACAATCCCTCAAATACTCTAGCCCACAAAGATGCTCGCCATATCACTTAAGAGGGACTCCTAATCCTACGAAAAACATAATAATACATACAAACAAACATGGAACACATAAATACTTTAGAAAAAGTCAAGGTATATCTCAACTGGCCTTAAATGTTGATCTAGGAGTCCAAATATCACCTAGAGCCTCGACTGGAAGCTTGACTCCCTCGAATCAACATCAAATGCATCCAATCTACTAAAAAATGTAATATACAAGTCAAGAAAATGCTAATGATACCCATATTGACCCTATTTAAGACGGGTCCAAAATGAATTCCAAAAACAAGTCCAAAACAAAAGGATAAAACCAGAATTTTATTTAGGAATAATGTTCCCTATATCAAGAGGAGTCTATAGTTGAATACCCAATAAAAAATTAGTAGAAATCGAACCTTGAATTGAAGAAAAACTTATTTAATAATTTACCAGGAAAACCCCCCAAAGCACATTTAAAATCACGGATTTTAATTTGTTTTGAAGATGAAATCATTGGGGAATGATGAAATAAGGATCTTGGAACTTACCCATGGAGTAAATCATGAGAACTTCTTTAAAATCACCTTAATCCGAGCTCTAGAGGTTCAAAAATAGAGAAAATATGATTTGGGACCGAAAATAGTTTGTTTAATTTGTCTAGGTCATTGGCCTTGGCGAATGCGGGGTCTTGGTCACTATCGTGAGGTTGCCTAACCTAGATCTTCACGAACGCAAAGAAGCAATAACACAACCCTTTGTAAGCCTCTGGCCGTGAATTTGAAGGTAGGGGAAATGGAGCTCAACAAACGCGAAAAGAAAAGGGGCATGCACCAGATGACAATTGAAGATTAGAAAAAACACAAGTCAAAATTCTCCGAACGAACCACAGGATTTATTTAAAACCCACAGAACTAAACTAATAATGCTACTAGGCTAAATTTGACGTTCCAAACATATTGGTGACGTCAGATTTTTAGAAAAAGTCTATTTTCACAAATTTAATCCCATGACCCCTTTTTACTATTTTTAAATGGAGGATCAAAATGAGATATAAATGTCTCAGGATCAAACCAACCCCGCAACAAACACAAATTTGACATTCTAGATCTACCGGTGCATTCTAAATTGCCTTCCAGTGCTAAAATTAAGAAATGTTGACCAAAGTCAACTATTGACCCTTGAAACTTCAAAATAACCTCTAACTGTCCCAAAATCATCCCGAAGGCCTTGGGAACTATACCAACCATCCCCACACTCCAAAATTAACATATAGCAACTAAAAGAAAGGTAGAATGGTCAAATATCCTTTATACCTAAAAACTAATTCGAACACTACAGAAGACATAATTATATCTAACTAAACTAAACCTAACCAAGAAAGCATGAAACACTAGCTACAACCACGAGACCAGAAAAAATCCTTAGATCCACCAAAATTCAAGGAACCCATAAATCAACTATATACTCACCAAATCACTGAATAAACCCACCTAAGGACGAAACTATCACTATCAACACAAACCACACCACAACCTTAAGATACAGCTACATGCCAGAAATTGGTATCAGGGCTACACAAAACCTTAAAAGCCATACTCAACACACTAGGTCATGGCCCAAAAGTTAAATCCTACAACTTATCCCCTTGAGGAAACTGAAAATCTCAAAAACAATCTATATACTATAGGCATGCAATCTCTAAATAACACCAAAAATTCAAGCTACTCATTAAATGACACATGCAATACTCAATATGCAAAATCCATCAATTAATCTAAAGTCCTCATTAACCTGGTAAAATAAGGTGTCATTTTGACCCTAGATACATATGCAATCCGTCATAACAAGTAACAATCAACCTATAGAAAATGTGCAAAAATCAATCTCACTGACAGATGCCCAAATCATAGCTCAAAATTGAGAAAAATCATTGTTAAACTCTGCATAAGATATTGGTAAACCATATTATCAGTACCTCAAATTCCCAACCCACACTTATAGATAAACTCAAAATATATTAAGACTCTTTATGAATTAGTTCCTTAAGCTTTCTTTAACTTAAGTTTCCATTCAGTATTTCTTCAATATGAGAGTAATGGAATAGTAATACATATCTAAAAATCAAAACTCATGAGCAATATATCTCATTTAAAACTCTTCCCAAACTAAGAAAGAATCCCTTATAAGCTAAAATCCTTTAAACCTAACTGAAGAGTGTCTCAATATCGTTGAATCCTATCATGTAACAAAGGATAATCACTAAGTAAGTAATCAATACACAATCCATGAATGCCTAGAAATCTTACCTTGTCCAACTAGAATCTTTCAAAGGTGATCCCGCCAATTGGCTGTACCAAGTCTTACCCATCACAAGGTCTTCTTACATAATATGGCCAGAACTATGCCATCTCATAAGGTCGATATCATCCATATGGCATTAACCTAAACCACAAATCCATCAAAGTGACCTCCCTACAAAAACTAACTCATGGACATACACTACTAATAATGCTTGCGGGAAATTCTACGCAAGCCTTCTAGTTGTAATTTTCTTTGCTCACAACTTGAAATTCCAATAATCAAAATATCTTCTCAACCCAAACTAGCACACAACTCTCTTGAGAACCTTGGGAACACTTTTATAATATAAATGTGCCCAAACTCATAATCGATCCACCACTAGTGCACACTATACCCACAAAGAGATCACACCTAAATACACTAATGTCATAACCCAAACCAGGGCCTGATCATGACGGGTATCTCAAATCCACCATCGGTCGGAGACTACCCGATAGCCTAACCACTTGAGCACAAAAAAATAATAGCAGAAGCAAAACCAAACAATAAAAATAATATATAAACCAATAAAAAGGTTCTAATAATCCAAAACAAATAACCAACCCATACTTTGTCAACAAAACCTCTAAAACCAGAATACCAAATTAGGTCAAAACATGCTCCCGACCATGACAATAGAACTCTTTAATTCTTAAAATCTGAAAAGAAACCTAATGAAATAAAAGCTTTTTAGATGATGAAGTCTCACCACTTTCATAACAACTCAACTAATATCAGTCTACCTAAGACTGCACATGAGTAAACAAAGAACCCTAGGACCCTACATCATGAAATAATGTAGCATCCAGGGATGGTCAGTAAGTTAAAAACTAACATTTAACTAAGGAAAGGGATAAAACAATGTCATGTCCAAAACTAATCAAAACCACATGCACACATTCATATGTATATATATGTATACAACATTGGGGTAACATGATATTTAAAAAATATTAATTTGAATTGTGTAGCTCTACCTGTCCTAAGGGCACCCATAGGCTATACGAGTTTAGCTTCCCCTGCTAAACAGGTCGAATAAGGAAAATCTGGGGAAAGATCAGAGACACCAAGGCTCTAACTGTCCCAAAAGAATATAATGTATGAACTATACACACGGTCATAAAGACCCCCACACTAGCAAACATGGTTTCTAATATTGGTCCCTTTAGGACCTCCACCTTCATGTCGAGCTACACAACCCTCTTTAAGCTCAAATTAAACATTTGCACATCATCCCATTCGCTAACCCTTGAGTTATTTATTAAGGAATTTACAGTTGGTATCATCATAACAATTATACTTGTAAGCTAAGTTCAATTATGCCATTCCAATTCAATTAAACCAACTGACTCCCAAGTTCTAATTTAAAACCAAACCATGGCCACCAAGGCCCCTCAAAAACCATTTTTATGTTCCATTAGCCTTTATGCAATGCAAGGTTCCAAGAGTGAGTTAAATTGTGCATATATCCATGTTTCAAAACCAATTTCACAAAGTGGGTTGAGGTTTATAAGAATTCTATACCAAAACCCATAAATCTAGGAAAACCTATATTCTCTAGTCCAATTCTCATGCGCATGCACTTATTTAGTTCAAAAACCATAAGATAAAGAATGAGTGACAAGTTCAAAATCATGGGAAAACAATCCAAGAAATAACCATTAGATCCCCTTAATCTAATTTCAAAACCCAATAATTAAATTTACATGGATAATAATTGAACACATGATTTCATCTAAAATCATGTTAGGGAAGAGAGGCATTCCTGAACACCAAAGAAATTTGAAGAAAATTCAGAGTTTGATGCTTGAATAATTAATCCCTTGAAAACTCTAATTTCACTTGCTTGGAAGTTTGATAGGAGAGAATGATGTTTATAATTTGATAATTTATGTTAAAAGGGACCCTTTGATGTTTTAAGGTCGTGGGTAAAGTTTAAAGAAAAAGAAAGAAAAAAATACCCTTAATGAAAAATGTGTAGAAAAATTGCTCCCAGTCGTTATGGGTCAAGTAACGACTTGTGGTGACTTGTCATGAGTTGTTACCTAGACTCGTGGCCTAAGAAGAAACCTTGGGAACCTTTATTGTTATAGTCACTAGACTCTAACAACTACTCGTGACCTTACCCTATGACTCATGAGGACTAAGTTTTGATCAAGACAGTAACCTGGGCATACTTCATTGATGCGACTACAAGTCTCACCCCATGACTCGTGATGAGTGCTAATGACCCATCACCTGAGTATTAGTCTGGGAAGTGCCGTCAACAGTCACAAATTTTCAAAGTCCAAAAACTTGGGGTATTACAACTAAAATCAACCATACTTAAGAAATCAATCCTAATCCCGCTTTGCACTCTTAGTGAGTCACAATAAACTCGATCCACCACTATTTGACAACATAACCATCAAAGAGATCATACCAAAACCAACCAAAATTAAGAAATCAAGCCTATTCTCACTATTCACTCTAAGTGAGTCATAAGATAAGATTGATCCACCCGATCCACTAATAATGAATCATTTAGGAGGTAGCAATATCAACAAATCCAGAAAAACTTATGAATCACATTAAAACCCTATGCTAAAAAAATGAACATATAGAAGAATGCATAACCATAATCAAATTTAGGGGTGTACAAATCGAACCGTTAAGTCAAATCGAACCGATGAATCAAACCAAACCGAGGAAAAAAACCGACTTATGGTTTGGTTTGATTGGTTTGGTGTTGGCAGGAAAAACCCGATCATTCTTGGTTTTATTTGGTATTAGCAAAAATAAAATCAAACCGAACCCAAATTGAATCGACATAATATATATATATATGATTTTAATTTTTTATACGTAAAAAAATATTACTTATAATTTACTTTCTAATTATTTTTATTACTTTTTTATATTCAGAAAATAGATATATATTCTTGGGCCTTTAATTATAATATTTGTCCATTAGTAACAAATTAATATAAAACCCAATATTAATATAAAAAGAAAAAATTATATATTATAGACAAAATACTATATTAATTACATGGTATGGTTAATGTTTTAAAAAATTATAATTCATAGTTATTTGATAGTTTTAATTTTTTTTGTTCTATTGGCAAAAAAAAGGCAACAATGGGAACATTAAAACGCACGATTATTGAAGATATCTTCTTCAACTCTTTTTTTCTTATTTTTCTCTCAAAATCACTCTAATATCCTTGATTTTACATTGAAGAAACAACAACATTGACAACATCATAATAGTGTTCTTCAAGAGACCTTCTTCAACTTTTTTTCTCCTTATTTTTCTCTCAAAATCACTTTAATATCACAATATATCATCCATGATTTTACTTTGGAGAACCTTTTTTGCGGATGTGTCATCACATAAAATCCGTTTAGAATATTTATTGAAGATTTGAGGTAATTTTCAGTATTTTTGGTATTAGATTTTTTATATATATTTTGCAATCCTTTCTATCATAAATTTTGATTAAGATAACTTAGTTCAATCATTATTTTCTCAATTCAACTAAATTGTAATCAATTATATATTATGTGTCAATTATATATGTGTATCTGTATAGGTTGTATATTAATTGTGTATATGTTGTAATTGTATAAGTAGTATATGTGTAAGTCAATTATATAAGTCATATATGTCAATTGTATATGTCAATTATCTAAGTCATATATGTATAAGTTGTTAATTGTATATGTATATATATGCGCATATGTATAAATTGTATATTAATTGTATATATGATATAATTGTATAAGTCGTTTATGTATAAGTCAATTGAATAAGTCGTATATGTATAAGTCATATATGTCAATTATATAAGTCATATATGTATAAGTTGTTAATTGTATATGTACATTTTTTTTTCAGTTTGATAGTTGAATGTTTGTATATTATTATAGTGTATATTAAATAACTCTATATCTATATATATACAGTTTGCAGAATTTATATTGAGTGTGTACATATATATTTTGCATAGTTTATATACAAATATACAATTCTTGAAATTATACAAAATAAAAGAATGAGAAAGAAGGGGGGACCAATAGAGGGATAGGAATGGAGGAGGGGAGAGAGAAGGAGGAGGGGAGACAGAAGGAGGAGTGAGGCGAGAAAAAGTGTGAGAAAGAGAGGAATTTAAGGTATATCTATGTTTTGTAACTATGAAAACATTAACCATGTCTTGTAATTATGGACTAAAAGTTACCTATATCTGAATTTTATATAAAAACCTAAAACTCTTCATTGCTTCACTTTACATTTTGTTCATTCGTTCGTCAAGTAGTGATTTAGGTTTGTTTCTCTGTTTTTAATGGAATAATGTTATAGTTAATTACTTTATGGAGTTAAGTTTTTAATAAGTTGTCTCCAGTTCTTTATTCTTTTATATGCTCACATTTTATGTGAAGGGAACTTTCAGATAAGCTACTGTGACTAGTGACTAAGAAATTGAATCACTGGGTATCCACATAATATTACTTTGAGAGATAGTAGTTTAGACGTCTAAGTAATTTGTCAACTTAATTTTAATTGAAACTAATCTATGACCATTTTTTAAAATCTTTTTAGTGAAAATATTTAATCTTTTTCTTCAATCACATTATAATTGTAAAAAACTGAGAAAACTGAAAAACTGAGAAAACTGAAAAAAAAAAGACTAAAACCGAAATTTAAAAAACGATTGTATATTGGTTTGATTTGGTTTATAGATTTAGAAAACAGACATTATTGGTTTGGTTATATTTTAATGAAAAATCAAACCAACCCAACCTATGTACAGCCGTAATCAAATTCAACAAAGACAAATCAAAAAGCATATCAAAACTATACCTTTTTCTGCTATACCAGAAGCTCCAGTCTCGTGTCCATCCATTGGAACCTAATGATGAAACCTATAATCCTATAAAACAACTAAAGAAACATCTTTTAGTAATTGCTATGGGCGATCCCTCCTATAGTAATCAAGACCTCCATGCTGGAAGTAAATAAAAAAGTCAGAGCTCGTTGATCCAAACCTAAAGGACCCAAGAAACCACCCTAATCCAACCTTTTCAAAGAATAATAAAAAAATATCTGGACCTCCATCCTGCTTCCCTATGATCAATAAATCCCTGGGTCGTCTGACCTGCAAGCCTCTCATATCTCCATACAAACTTCTCTAAGAATACTTGATCAGGTTGATCCCACTAAAGAGGAGGTGACCCAACTGGTCTATCCTCTATAAAGGTCTTCCACCACTGTCTATCTCATTCAAGAAACCAAAAGAAAGTGAAGTCTACTCCATCAACAACCAAGCAGGTACATATAAGCATCGAACCTAGGATCTCCATCAAAATAAGGTAGATCAATCCTCATGAACTCTATATATCTAATTTGTCCTTCAATGGACATAAATGGTAAAGTCAATGGATGTGGAGCAATCCCTAACAGTACCTCGTCGACACAAGGAGAACCAATAGTAGTCGCATAGGCAGCTAGAATTTGAATCCCTAAAGTAGCATACTAAATGATAATAGGAGCTACCATTTGAAAGAAAACCTACACTCGAACCAAACAATCCTTAACCATAGGTATGGTCGAAGGTGGTGTCTGTATTGTTCTCAACCCCTCTAACAATCTAGACCTACCACTACAAGTAACCTATAACCTAAAGAGACAACTCTAACCTTACTTATAGGTGGTTTGGTCTTCTCAACCCAAACTCCACATAGGACCTTTCTCCTTTTGTGAAACAAAGGCACATACTCTAAATCTCTAGACACGGAGGAATGCGTGCTCACCATATATGAAAGAATGAATAAGAAGTTCTTGAGTTATACAAATCTCTGGATGCTCGAAACAGAGTGAGGAATGAAAATCTCCTAAAGTCCTGTAGCCTCTCAAAGATAGATAACAGATATCTTCATTCCAATCTACAATACTTTACTAGAATCAATTTTTACTAATAAGACCAATGAACTCGGGGCTTTGATACTAATTTGTCATAGCCTAAGATGGGTACGCGATGACACTTATTAAATACTCTAGACAAGTAAGCTGATCCAACCCAAAGAATAAGAGTTAAATAGAATTCAAACGAAAAAATAAAAGAGACAAAAGATCCCTAAATATATATATACACACACATATACATTGTAATGCCTCGAGACTACCCCCTAGACGTCACACGATTCTTAGAACCACGAGTGATCCTAAGCTAACCCATGATACTTTCATAACTCATGAGAAATAAAATATGTTACATAATATGGAAGAAATAATTGGAAGAGATATCTTTGCTAAATATGTTCAATACAAAACCAATAAACTTATTTACACTTTGGTTATACAAAACAAAATTGAAAATAAATACATCAACTCTGAATGACCATCTATTAAGCCTCTACTAATAATGACTATAGGTAGCCGGGTGTAACGCCCCGAGTCTGGTACCCCGGTGCTACACAATGCTCATAATCCCGAAGGACCACAAGATAACCCTTTTCTGGTATCTATAACTAAGCACTGTATAATACACTGTAAAAATACAGAAAATTTGACGAAAACTTACCATAAGGTTCAAATATCTGAAATAAAACTGAAAACTGAAAACTGAATACTGATACATCTATATAAAAAGCCTTTAAACTATCTGAACTGCGGAGTTGAAGGGACAGGTCCCCAACTAACTTCGTTTACTAAAATATTGAATCTAGTGCAAAATTAAAATAAAGATTATCCTTGAATGATGAGGACTCACTACAACGTCTACTGCTACTGACTGAATCTGAACTGCTAAGGGTGCTCTAGATCTTATGCTTCTAAACCTATGGTATAAAACACCATAGTGTAGAAAAGTATTCTTCAGTAAGATAGAATGTACTTGTATACTAGATGAGGTAAGGCTAAATATAGGGGTTCATATACATGAACAATACCGACTAAATAATCTGAGTATACTGAATGAGTCTACATGCATGAATGCACAAACTATAACTAAAATCGTAGGAATACTAAATACCAAATTCTAATAACTAGATTTTTGATAACTGAGTTACTGATACTGATATATGATTGACTGAGGTGGAGATCAGTCCTATCTAGTGGGTGATCTTTGAATATACTGATAATAAAGATGAGTAACTGAATCTGAGATCAGTCCTATCTAGCGGGTGATCTCTAAATATAATGGAACTTGATACTAATTGACTGTATTTAAGATCAGTCCTATCTAAAGGGTGATCTCTAAATTTGTTGGTACTGATATTGATATTGCTTGACTAAATCTGCAGTCCTATCTAGCGGGTGATCTCTAAATCCATTGATAATATTAATGAGTGGCTATATTTAACAGTCCTGAGTCTCTGTTATTAAACTGAGTTTTTTTACTGAGACTGATTCTGAAGCTGAGACTATGGGAGGTAGTCATCTAACTGATATACCTCAAATATAAACTAGTGGGGTCCAACCTATAACCCCAGCTGGAAAGGTGTCAATACCATGCCATGGGTAAATACAACTGCCATGGGGTCAGTCCTAATCTAGCGGGTGGCCCCTGAGACCAGTCCTATACTAGCGGGTGATACCAGAGTATGTCATTCCTATCTAATGGGTGACATCTCATACCTACGCTGGCTACATAGTTCTAGAACTTAGGGAATACTTCTAGGGATCTCAGTCCTATCTAGCGGGTCAGCCCCCATCCCTAGGTTTGCTTGGTGCTAAATCCTACTCCCAACTGAAAGACACTGAAATGATTACTAATTCACACTAGGCTTGACTGAACTATTACTGATCATACTTGCTTGACTGAGCTAAACTGAATTCACTGAGTTTCATAGACTGACAAAATATTATTAAGTTCTAAATAGATTACTGAACTAAAGCTGGAATGCCACTGATACTGAGATTATTGAGATTTCCTAAGTTATGTAACTTTTTGAGTTCTACTGAGTTCTGTAACTGACTAAGAGTACTAATAATCATGGCATGACTAATGTTATCATAAAACTGACATTGGCTCTAGACAAGCAGCTAATTTGTCTGGTATAAATACCCCCAGGACTCGATAACATAAATAATATAAGACAGGACAACTCGTACATAACATGGCAATATAGGCTATCATTCACAACACAATCAATGAGGCATCTCTTCAAGCACTTGGAAGACTTAAATATGTAAATTTATAGGGAGTTCATACTATTATCTCATAACTCATTCAATAAGGAATGTACATGAGTAGGAATGCATGCAACATATCATAATTCATTTACTAAGGCCTTTCAACAAACACTTGGCATGCATTAACTCATACATAATTGGGGATTTCTTGTCAACATGATATAATGAATCTATTTCCTCCACATAAGCATTTTATCAAACATATGGGGAGCATACTTATAATACCCCAAGAAATTTATCGTTGAAATTTTGTGCGTAAATGTGTTGGGTTCTATCTTCTAGAATAAATTATAAATTTTTCGTGTGGAATGTCTTAGATTATGACCCAAAATTGCATAGAGTATCAAATAATCTTTCCAACGATATGTGGATCATCCAAAACGGACACCCGATCGACGAGTTATGAACATTCCGATCGAACCATGAATAGTAGTGAACAGTAAAACGTGCAGGAAAAAGTACTGAGGCCTAGCGTATTTTTGCTCCAACTTTAAATGATCATAAATTATTGTACATAATGATCTGGGTGATCTACTATATATCAAAAGAAATCTCTGCGAGTCCTCTTTCCAATGAAATTAGTTTCATCTAATTTATCTATCGGAGCAAAAAGTTATGGTCGATCTACTTCAGCCTACCAAAAGAAAATTTTTGGCTCAACTTCAAACGATCATAACTCCTCATACATAATGATCTGGGTGAGATACTATATATCAACGGAAAGATACGAGTGTCCTCTTTCTAATGAAATTGGTTTCATCCAATTTGAATATTGAGTAAAATGTTATGGTTGATCTACTTCAGACTATCAAAACAATCCACCAAAGGATAGATTCGAGAGTTATTTGATTTTTAAGGGTGTTTTGGTCATTTCTCCTCACCCAAAATTCATCCAAACCCTATATTAAAGCCTATTAGAAGCATTATATGTTATATTTCATCAAATTCCCTCAAAAAAAAAAAACCCTAAGCTCCTACATCTAACTTCAAGAACCTCCAAAGTTCACCAGTAATTATGCAAATTTATTCAAGATTCCAAGTTCCTAGTTCAAGAACTTCAAGAACCTCCAAAGTTCACCATTAATTCTACAAATTTATTCAATATTCCAAGTTCCTAGTTCAAGAACTCCAAGAACCATCATTCAAAGGTACGATTAGCATCTCAAAAATGAGTACCAATCTAAAGTTCATCATTCAAGGTATGTGGGGTTTTTCAACAAGAACTGTCTTTCATTCTTGTGCCCAAAAGTAATTTTCTTTACAAAGGCATGATTTTTATTTGACTTTTACGAATTTAAAGCATGAACCCATATCTTATGATGATTATTATGAAATCTTGATGTTTATGATTTTGAAAGATGAATTTACATGTGTGGAGATATAAAGCATGAATCTTGAACGATAGTTATCATAATTTTGATATTTGGGTTGTTAATCCCCTTTGAAAATTGTGTTTTTTTGAGAAAGTGTGTGTTATAAGCACGTCGATGTTGAATATTTGAGATATTTTGAATAATTTGACCTTTTGGTCTTAATGGAGTTGTTTTGAACTCGAGTGTGAAAGAAATCCACAAGGTGGTTGATTTTGATAAATGGGAAGCATGATGGCTCCCAATGTATATTTATATATTACTGAAATTATTTTGTTGTGGATTGTCTTTGAAATGATCTGAGCTAAGTCCGGGAGAAATCTTTAGTACCGAGTGAGAGGTATAAAGCGACCTTACTTCCCTAGAACTACGTGCCTCGTAGGAGTGAGCCTGAGGTTGATTTATATAGTGATCACTAGTTTGTGTGAATTTGATATCGATAGTCCTACTCCGATGGAAATGATAGGATGGCTCTCTCCAATATGGGTTGTATGTTGGACTCCATGTAGCTCATATGGTTTATGTCAGTTATAGGATCTCCTAGTGTATGTGTATTTCCTTGTGTCTATGATGAACGGTGAAGTGATTTGAAAGTGGAATTATGAAAGTTATTCTTTCGAAAGATTTAAATGATATTTACATTATGAGAATTGATATTCTTGATGAACTGAAAGTGATTGACAAATTATATGATGACTCACATGTGTTATTATACTTATTTCATCCTCTTATGATTATGATGATTTTCTTCGGGCTATGTGAGTCTTTCATACATCCTGCATATTTCTTATAAATATTTATGATGATGATGTTTATAAAACTGCATACACCCCCATATACTCAGTTCCTTTCCATGGTACTGACCCATATCTTTGGATGTGGGCTGTATTTTCTTGAAATGTAGGTTCAGGTGCTCAGTTCTAGGTTCGATAGAGATTCTTTGGGCATGCTATTCTACATCCTCTATCGTGGTGAGTCCTCATGTTCCGAGGACGTGATGTCTAATGTTGGTTTCACGAAATTACTTATATTTGATAACTGAGTATGAGTCAGTTGGGGAATGTTTCAATGGCTCACTGGTTTTATTGATTTTCTTAGAGGCTTGTCAGACTAGTATAGATGTTGGGAGTTGACTAATAAGTCATATTTTATTATCTTTTTGAAATTCTTTTATTCTTGGATGATGATTACTCTGTTGATATTTGTGGGTTATTTATGCAAACCCCATTGATTCGTGTTGAACTGAATAAAAATGGCTCAAAGGGTTAGCTTGGGGTTACTCATAGCCTCAAGCACAATGTGACACTCCGAGACCCATTTTCTGGGTTGTTACAAACTTGGTATCAGAGCCTAAGGTTGTAAGGTGTCCTAGGGAGTCTGACAAGCTGTATTAAGTAGAGTCTTGATCATCGGTGTGTAGCGCGCTACATCTATGAGCAAGAGGCTACAAGAGGTTTTAGGAAAAAGTGTGATTCTTTCTTTCAGAAGTCTATCGTGCTTAAAGTGTCTCTCTTTACTATTGATTCGTGATCTCCTCTTTTAGAAATATGCCTCCACATCAAGTGAGAAGAAATAATGATGGTCAGCAACCTCAACCCGCTGACCCATTAGAGATAGAGTTCGGGATTGATCTTCTTCCTAATACTCAGCCTATTTCTATTCCTTCTTACCGTATGGCCCCTACATAACTTAAGGATTTGAAAGAGCAACTTAAAGATCTACTAGATAAGGGTTTCATTAGGCCCAATATTTCTCCTTGGGGTTCTCCTATGTTGTTTGTGAGAAAGAAAGATGCCTCTTTGTGTATGTGCATTGATTACCGCCAACTGAATAAAGTCACCATAAAAAATAAGTACCCCCTTCTGAGAATAGATGATTTGTTTGACCAATTTCAAGGTACAAGTTATTTCTCAAAGATAGACCTTCATTCTGGCTATCATCAACTCAAAGTTAGGGAGTGTGACATCCTGAAAACCGCTTTCTGAACTCGTTATGGCCATTTTGAGTTTCTTGTTATGTCTTTGGGGTTAACTGATGCCCCAACAGCTTTCATGGATCTCATGAATCGAGTGTTCAGACCATATCTGGATATGTTTGTCATAGTGTTCATCGATGATATACTGGTGTACTCCTATAGTGAGGATGAATATTCTGATCATCTCCGAACTGTCTTGCAAACCCTTAGAGATCAAAAGTTATTTGCCAAGTTTAGTAAGTGTGAGTAAGTTCAGTTGCTTTTCTGGGTTATATCATTTCTTTCGAAGGTATTAAAGTTGATCCCCAAAAGACCAAAGCTATTAGAAATTGGCCTAGACCTATTTCTCCGACTGATATCTAAAGTTTCTTGGGTTTAGCTGGCTATTACTGCCGTTTTGTTGAGGTTTTCTCCTCTATAGCGTCTTCTATGACTTAGTTGACCCAAAAGAAAGTGAAGTTCTTGTGGTCCGAATCTTGTGAGAAGAGTTTTTAGGAGTTGAAGACTCGACTCACTTCAGCCCCTATTTTGACTTTGCCTGATGGTGTTGATGGTTTTGTGGTGTATTGTGATGCTTCGAGAGTTGGCTTGGATTGCGTATTGATGTAGAAGGGTAAGGTGATAGCTTACGCTTCTAGACAGTTGAAACCCCATGAGAAAAATTACCCCACCCATGACCTTGAGTTGGCTGCTCTTGTGTTTGCTTTGAAAATCTGGAGACACTATTTATATGGTGTCCATGTTGATGTTTTTACTATCATAAGAGTCTGCAGTATGTTTTTACCCAGTGAGAATTGAATCTTAGGCAGAGACGATGGTTAGAATTGTTAAAAGACTATGATATGAGTGTGCTGTACCATCCGGGCAAGGCCAATGTTGTGGCGGATGCCCTAAGTAGAGTGTCCATGGGTAGTGTTTCACATGTGGTAGAAGGTAAAAAAGAGTTGGCTTGTGATGTACATCATTTGGCTAGATTGGGGGTTAGGTTTTTTGACTCTGTTGAAGGTAGTATAGGGGTTCAGAGTAGTTCTGAATCCTCCTTGGTTTCGGAAGTGAAGGAAAAGTAATACTTAGATGCTAGTTTGGTCAGACTGAAGGAGTCAGTCAAGGACCAAAAAGTAGAGGTTTTCTCCCAAGGGGGAGATGGTGTGTTGAGATTGCAGGGTAGATTGTGTGTCCCAGATATTGATGATCTAAGACAGAGGATTATGGCTGAAGCACACGGGACGCGATATTCTATTCATCCTGGTGCCTCCAAGATGTATCGAGACTTGCGGGAAATCTATTGGTGGAGTGGCATGAAGAAAGATATAGCAGCGTTTGTAGCTAAGTGTGCAATATGCCAACAGGTTAAGGTTGAACACAAAAGACCTGGTGGGATGATGCAAGAGTTTAGTAGTCCAACCTGGAAGTGGGAAGAGATAAATATGGACTTCGTGATTGGCTTACCTCCTTCCCGATGCCATCATGATTCCATTTGGGTTGTGGTTGATAGGTTGACTAAATCTGCTCATTTCACGCCTGTTCATACTTTATATACTGCCGAGGATTATGCTAGATTGTATATTCGAGAGCTAGTCAGACTGCATGGAGTTCCCTTGTCTATCATTTCCGATAGGGGTGCTCAGTTCACTTCGCAATTTTGGAAAGCTTTTCAGAAGGGTCTTGGTACCCAAGTGCTTTTGAGTTTTACTTTTCATCCACAGACCGATGGTCAGGCTGAGAGGACCATCTAGACCTTAGAGGATATGTTGAGAGCTTGTACACTTGAATTTAAGAGAGGTTGGGATGATCACTTACCGTTGATAGAGTTTGCTTAGAATAATAGTTTCCACTCTAGTATTGGCATGGCTCCGTTTGAAGCCTTATATGGGAGGAAGTGTAGATCACCCATAGGTTGGTTCGAGGTGGGTGAAGCGGTTATGAGTGGTCCTGATTTGGTATTTGAGGCTATGGAAAAGGTTAAGTTGATTAGAGAAAGGTTGAAAACTGTGCAGAGTCGTCAGAAGTCATATGCGGATGTTAGAAGGAGAGACCTTGAGTTTGAAGTTGGTGACCTAGTGTATCTGAAAATTTCACCCATGAGGGGGGTGAAGAGATTCGGAAAGAAGGTGAAGCTTAGTCCCCGTTATGTTAGTCCTTACAAAATTCTTAGTCGTGTTGGTAAGGTAGCTTATGAGGTCGAGTTGCCTTCCGAGTTGTCCTTTATTAATCTAATATTCCATGTCTCCATGCTTAGAAAGCATATTAGCAATGCTGTGGTAATGGATTCCTCTGTGAGTACTGACATTCGAGAAAATCTTTCTTTTGATGAGATTCCTGTTGAGATTCTTGATTTCAGTGTCCGAAGACTAAGGAACAAAGAAGTTCCCTTGGTCAAGGTGTTGAGGCGAAACCAATCTGTTGAGGGTGCAACTTGGGAAGCTGAGGCAGATATGCGATCCAAGTACCCGCACCTATTTTCTGTGAACTCCAATCAAGCCGAAGGTACCGTTCTTTCCTAAATCATGCACTTTTGATAAAAGTTGCAGCAGTTCAGCTGTCATTTATTATGTGTTCAGCTGTAGTTTCTTGAATTTATGCATTCTATGTTGCATTCGGAGTGAGAAACAATGTGGCGATGAGTGTAATGAATGGTTTCAGTTGTATGCTCTATTCCCTCTCTAATCTTGGCATGTCTAACATCATTCGAGAACAAATGTTTCCAAGGGGGGGGATGATGTAATACCCCAGGAAATTTTTCGTTGAAATTTTGTGCGTAAACGTGTTAGGTTCTATCTTCTAGAATGAATTTTAAATTTTCCATATGGAATGTCTTAGATTACGACCCACCATTATGTAGAGTATCGAATAAGATTTCCAACGATATGTGGATCATTCGAAACAGACACCCGAGCGACAAGTTATGAACATTCTGATCGAACCGTGAATAGTAGTGAACAGTTTTCTCGAATGTTTCCAAGAGGGGGATGATGTAATACCCTGGGAAATTTTTCATTGAAATTTTGTGTGTAAACATGTTGGGTTCTATCTTCTAGAATGAATTATAAATTTTCCGTATGGAATGTCTTAGATTATGACCTACCATTATGTAGAGTATCGAATAAGATTTCCAACGATATGTGGATCATCCAAAACGGACACCCGAGCGACAAGTTATGAACATTCCGATCGAACTGTGAATAGTAGTGAACAGTAAAACGTGCAAGATAAAGTACTGAGGCCTGGCGTATTTTTGCTCCCACTTTATACGATCATAACTCCTTGTACATAATGATCTGGGTGATCTACTATATATCAACAGGCCTACCAAAAGCGAATTTTTGGGTCAACTTCAAATGATCATAACTCCTCATACACAATGATCTGGGTGAGATACTATATATCAACGGAAAGATATGAGAGTCTACTTTCTAATGAAATTGGTTTCATTCAATTTGAATATTGAGTAAAATGTTATGGTTGATCTACTTCAGACTATCAAAATAATCCACCAAAGGACAGATTCGAGAGTTATTTGATTTTTAAGGGCGTTTTGGTCATTTCTCCTCACCCAAAATCCATCCAAACCCTATATTAAAGTCTATTAGAAGCATTATATGTTATATTTCATCAAATTCCCTTAAAAAAAAACCCTAAGCTCCTATATCCAACTTCAAGAATCTTCAAAGTTCACCAGTAATTATGCAAATTTATTCAAGATTCCAAGTTCCTAGTTCAAGAACTTCAAGAACCTTCAAAGTTCACCATTAATTCTGTAAATTTATTCAAGATTCCAAGTTCCTAGTTCAAGAACTCCAAGAACCATCATTCAAAGGCACGATTAACATCTCAAAAATGAGTATCGATCTAAAGTTCATCATTCAAGGTATGTGGGGTTTTTCAACAAGAACTCTCTTTCGTTCTTGTACCCAAAAGTAATTTTCTTTATAAAGGCATGATTTTTATTTGACTTTTACGAATTTGAAGCATGAACCTATAGCTTATGATGATTATTATGAAATCTTGATGTTTATGATTTTGAAAGATGAATTTACATGTGTGGAGATATAAAGCATGAATATTGAATGATATTTATCATGATTTTGATATTTGGGTCGTGAATCCCAATTGAAAATTGTATTTTTTTGAAAAAGTGTTTGTTATAAGCACGTTGATGTTGAATATTTAAGATAATTTGAATGATTTGACCTTTTGGTCTTGATGGAGTTGTTTTGAACTCGAGTGTGAAAGAAATCCACAACATGGTTGATTTTGATATATGGGAAGGATGATGGCTCCCGATGTATGTTTATATATTACTAAAATTGCTTTGTTGTGGATTGTCTTTGAAATGATCTTAGCTAAGTTCGGGAGAAATCTTTATCATCGAGTGGGAGGTATAAAACGACCTTACTTCCCTAGAACTACGTGCCCCCATAGGAGTGAGCCTGAGGTTGACTTATATAGTGATCACTAGTTTGTGTGGATTTGATATCGATAGTCCTACTCCGATGGAAAGGATAGGATGACTCTCCCCAACATGGGTTTACGTTGGACTCCATGTAGCTCACATGGTTTATGTCGGTTATAGGATCTCCTAGTGTGTGTGTGTTTCCTTGTGTTTATGGTGAACGGTGAAGTGATTTGAAAGTGGAATTATGAAAGTTATTCTTACGAAAGATTTAAATGATATTTACATTATGAGAATTGATATTCTTGATAAACTGAAAATGATTGACAAATTATATGATGACTCACATGTGTTATTATACTTATTTCATCCTCTCATGATTATGATGATTTTCTTTGGGCTATGTGAGTCTTTCATACATCCTACATATTTCTTATAAATATTTATGATGATGATGTTTATAAAACTGCATACACCCCCATATACTCGGTTCTTTTCCATGGTACTGACCCACATCTTCGAATGTGGGCTGCATTTTCTCGGAATGTAGGTTCAAGTGCTCAGTTCCATGTTCGACAGTTATTCTTCGGGCACGCTGTTCTACATCCTCTGTCGTGGTGAGTCCTTATGTTTCGAGGACGTGATGTCTGATGTTGGTTTCACGAAATTATTTACATTTGATAACTGAGTATGAGTAAGTTGGGGCATGTCTCAATGGCTCGCTGGTTTTATTGATTTTCTTAGAGGCTTATCAGACTAGTATAGATGTTGGGATTTGACTAATAAGTCGTATTTTGTTATCTTTTTGAAATTCTTTTATTGTTGGATGATGATTACTCTGTTGATATTTGAGGGTTATTTATGGAAACCTCGTTGATTCATGTTGAACTTAATGAAAATAGCTCAAAGGGTTAGCTTGGGGATACTCGTAGCCTCAAGCACAGTGTGACGCTCCGGGACCCGTTTTTCGGGGCGTTACAATACTTTATTCAATACACCTGATTAACATGGTTACATCAATCAACATGTATCTTGAAGGTTTTTGTCATGAACATCACATAAATATCACATACTAGGATCAAAGCTTGGAACTTTGTAAGCTAAACATGAATTAGAACTCAATAACAACATGAATCATGAAAACTCATAAATATATAATATTTGAATTTAGAAAAGGATTCTTGAACTTCTTGGGTGGAAGGAACCCTAGAATCAACATCTAACATACCTTAGTTCTTGATTTTACAAAGATTTATGGTGGAATTTTCTTGAATTTGGATCTTCAATTGGAAACTCTAAACTTGTTCTTGAGAGAAATTGAGAGAAACCACCATAGTTTGGTTGAAATATGGCTGACTCACATATTTTAGGGTTATATAAGAGTGGGAAAAAGACTAAAATAATCATGGGGTTGCAGCTATTTTAATGACTGGAAAACTAGGTGCCGATGTATTGGTCGACGCAGTACGTCGATGGCATACCCGACGCGTTGCTTCATGATCGCGTCAAGCCTTAGCACTTTTGACTCTAGTAGCCTAAAACAACATTAACCAAGGAAATAGGTGACGCGGCGCACTAAGATCGCGTTGGTCTACTATTTTGAGACCCCAAACATGGTCTAAATGAGGTCCAAAAAATCTGAAACTTGTCTGGAAGCTCCTATTGACATTCTGGATCATGAATTAGCTAAAATATCAACTACTGAAGGTCAGGAAGGTCATGAAATAAATCATCAAAGTTCTAATTCTTATGAAATTAAGAAGGTCCAACACTTAGCCAAATTTTCTAAGTGTGAAGCTTCCCTTGACATATTTTATAGAGTTTGAACGACTAGAAAAATTTGCGGGGTCTTACAATATCTCCCCCTTGGGATTATTCATCCTCAAATGGGACTGACTAGGCTGAGATTACTGATAGACTGAACTTACTTTAGGGATGTGAACATCTGAACCTTGACTATATGACTGGAACTCCTGATATTCTGAAATCTCATACTGAACATACATATAAATCTCATGCTAAACATGTATATCTGATGCATGGATATCTGACTGAGTTGATTATCATGAAAGCATGATTGAAATTATTGATAAGCTTAAGCTTCTTCTACTGAACATGTATATCTAATGCACGAATATCTGACTGAACTGACTTTTGAATGCATGAATGAGTATGAAATAATCACTGATATTAAGTTTGTACGGAAAAATCTAAGCATAAAACCAAATGGGTTCAAGGTTATGAAATCATCGGGAAATCATAGGGTATATCCCCCTTGGGACACTATGTCCCTCTAAGAAGTCTTACTTCACTGAGACCCTTGAGAAAAACTGTGGCGATGCACATCATGACTGAACATTTGGGATCTGAAACTAATGCACGGCTCATGAACTAAGCTGAACTCGCAACTACTTGGATTCTCTATCTTGGAATAGTTACACTCCTAAGACATTCTGATAATATGTATAGATAGAAAGATAGGAAAAATAAACTATACGAATTTAATTATCTGACTGCTAAACTGAATTGTTGGCCTTACTAACTAACTCAAGCTGAAAACTTAAGCTTAAATGGGAGCAAGAGATCTAACAAAGTATATCATGAAGATGAAGGGCTTATAACGTTCTCAAATCTATTTCAAGGAAACTTTATGGATCATGACGGGTCTGGAGTGTATTAAATCTATTCTGACACTGGCCACTAGTTGTGTTGGAAGTAGCGCCCTACTGACACAAATCTTTCCACTCTAAGATAGTACTCTACACTCCCATATCCTGTGGCCTGGCTTACCCCATCCAAAACATACCTCACTGCCTGCTCTATAAGTACCTAGGTGATTTTTACCACACTCTTCTCAAAGCAGATAGGTACAAAAACCACTTGCACTACTGTGGACTTTGGAGCCTGGCGCCCCTTCATGGCTGTCATCCCTGAACTTTGGTACTGGTGCACTAGCTGAGGATGGAGCTGGGACTGAAAACTTCTAACTATGCTGAGAACGGTTACCACCCTGTGACACTGGCTGAGAAAAACTATAACTACCTATTTTGGATTTCTTACTCTCCCTCTTTTCTTAGAGTTTTCCGCCTTAATCTGCTGAGCGTACATCATAAATCTATTAAGATCTATGTCTCTATAGAGAATAAAAGTCCTACACTCCTTAAACACCAATCCAGACACACTAGTTACAAACTTACTCATGCTTGATCTAGGGTCAGCCATCTGCTCAGGGACATACTTAGATAACTGATTGAACTTGAGGCAATACTCCTTCACTATCATGGAGCCTTGCCTTAGGTTCATGAACTCTTCTACCTTAGCTTCCCTCATCTCGAGTGGGGAAAACTTATCTAAGAACACATCCTAAAATATCTGCCAAGTCATAGGGGTTACATCTTCCCCTCTACTTTTCTTCTACATCACTATCCAATCATGAGCAACATCCTTCAACCTATAGGATGCCAATTCTACACTCTCCTCTTCAGACACATGTATAATATGGGTGATCTTCTTCACCTCCTAAATATAAAGTTGTGGGTCCTCACCTGCTACTGATCTAAAGAATTCTGGCGGGATTAATCTCATGATATTTTTTATCCTAGCTACGGATGAATCCCTATCTTGCTAAGGTGAGGGATGTAGCCTGATGGTTACCTTTAACATTAGTTGTCACAGCTTGGGCTAGCACCTGAAAAGCTATTCAAAACTCTGCATGTGACACATTCTCATTCATAGAATCTATGGGCTGAGGTGGCTGGTTATCATCCCTATGGGTATTAGTTCTTTGAGGAGGCATATTCTATAAATGAAAGAAAGAATGGATTAGACTGGAAGTTTAACTTAAGCATCATGCTCACTCGCATGACATGAATACTGAAAGAAGGGAAACTGTTCCTAAAACATCTCATAGCCTCCTGTACATAAATATGGTGCGCAACACACCCATGCACAAGACTCTACCAAATATGACTTTTAGACTTCCTAAGATACTATTGAACCTTAGGCTTTGATACCAAGTTTGTAACACCCCAAGTCTGGTACCCCAGATGCTACACGGTGCTCATAATCCCGAAGGACCACAAGCTAACCCTTTTTCTAGTATCTATAATTGAGCACTGCATAATACACTGTATAAATGTGGAAAACTGGCAGAAAACATGCCATAAGGTTAAAATATCGAAAATACAACTGAAAACAAAATACTGATACATCTATCTGAAAACCTCTAAACTGTCTGAACTGTGGAGTTGATGGGAAAGGTCCCCAACTAACTCCACCTACTAAAATACTGAATCTAGTGCAATAATAAAATAAAGATTATCCTCGAATGATGAGGACTCACTGCTATATCTACTTCTGCTGACTAAATCTTAACTGCTAAGGGTGCTCTGGATCTCTTGCTTCTGAACCTATGGTATAAAATACCATAGCACAAAAAAGTATGCATTAGTATAATGGAATGTACTAGTATGCTAGCTGAGGTAAGGCTAAATGCAAGGGTTCATATGTATGAACAATACTGACTAAATAATCTAAGTATACTGAATGAGGATACATGCATGAATGCACAAACTATAACTAAAATTGTAGAAACACTGAATATCGAATCCTAATAACTGGATTTCTGATAATTGAGTCTACTGATACTGATATCTGATTGATTGAGTTTGAGATCAGTCCTATCTGGTGGGTGATATCTGAATATACTGATAATAAAGATGATTAACTGAATCTGAGATCAGTCTTATCTAGCAGGTGATCTCTAAATCTAATGGTACTTAATACTAATTAACTATATTTGAGATCAGTCCTATCTAACGTGTGATCTGTGAATCTGTTGGTACTGATACTGGTACTACTTGACTAAATTTGAGATCAATCCTATCTACTGGGTGATCACTAAATCCATTGCTAATACTAATGAGTGACTGTATCTAACAGTTCTAAATTTGTGCTACTGAGTTGAATTCTTTTACTGAGACTGATTCTGAAGCTGAAACTGTGGAAGGTAGTCATCTAACCGACATGCCTTGAATTTGAACTAGTGGGGTCCAACCTATAACCCCAGCTGGAAGGGTGTCCGTACCATGCCACAAGAAAAAATAAATGCTATGGGGTCAGTCCTAATCTAGCGAATGACCCCTAAGACCAGTCCTATACTAGAGGGTGATCCCGGAGTATGTCAGCCCTATCTAACGGGTGATATCTCATACCTATGCTGGCTACGTAGTTTTGGAACTTAGGGATTGCTTCTAGGGATCTAAGTCCTATCTAGCGGGTTAGCCCCCATCCCTAGGTTATCCTACTCCCAACTAAAAGACACTGAACTGATTACTAATTCATACTAGGCTTCACTGAACTATTACTGATTGTACTTGTTTGATAGAGCTAAACTAAATTCACTGAGTTCTGTTGACTGACGGAATATTACTGAGTTCTGAATCGATTACTAAACTGAAGTTGAATGCTACTGATACTGAGATTACTGAGATTTCCTAAGTTTTGTAACTGTCTGAGTTCTACTGAGTTCTATAACTGACTTAGAGTACTACTAATCATGGCATGACTGAGATTATCATGAAACTAACACTGGCTCTAGACAAATAGCTAATTTTTCAGGTATAAATACCCCCAAGACTCGATAACATAAATAATATAAGACCGGACAACTCGTACATAACATGGCAAGAGGCTATCATTCACAACACAATCAATGAGGTATCTCTTCAAGCACTTGGAAGTCTTAAACGTATAAATGTATAGGGAGTGCATACTATTATCTCATAATTCATTCAATAAGGAATGCACATGAGTAGGAATGCATGAAACATATCATAATTCATTCACTAAGGCCTTTCAACAAACACTTGGCATGCATTAACTCATACACAATTGGGGATTTCTTGTCAACATGATATAATGACTCCATTTCCTTCACATAAGCATTTTATCCAACATATGAATAGCATACGTTATGCAATACAACTAATTAACATGGTTACATCAATCAACATACATCTTGAAGGGGTTTATCATAAAATCACATAAATATCACATACTAAGATTAAAGCTTGTAACTTTGTAAGTTAAACATGAAACTAAACTCAATAACAACATGAACTTCAATTTCAATTCATATGAATCATGAAAACTCATAAATAATATAATCTTAGAATTTAGAAAAGGATTCTTGAACTTCTTGGGTGGAAGGAACCCAAGAATCAACATCTAACATACCTTAGTTCTTGATTTTATGAAGATTGACGGTGGAATTTTCTTGAATTTGAATCTTCAATTGGAAACTCTAAACTTGTTCTTGAGAGAAATTGAGAGAAACTATGGTTTTGGTAAAATATGGCTGAATCACGTGTATTAGGGTTATATAAGAGTGGAAAGAAGATTGAAATAACCCTGGAGTTACGACTATTTTAATGATAGGAAAACTGGGTCCCGATGCACTGGTTGATGTGGCATGTCGATGGCATCGATGCGATACCCGATGCATCACATCATGATCGCGTTGAGCCTTAGTACTTTTGACTCTGGCAGCTGCAACAATGTTAACTAATGTGATAGGCGACGCGGCGCACCAAGATCGCGTTGGTCTATTGTTTTGAGATCCCAAACGTGGTCTAAACGAGGTTTGAAAAATTTTAAACCTGACCGGGAACCTCTATTGACATTCTGGATCATGAATTAGCTAAAATATCAACTACCGAAGGTTGGAAAGGTCATGAAATAAATCATCAAAGTTCGAAGGCTTATGAAATGAAGAAGTTCCAACGCTTAGCCAAATTTTCTAAGTGTGAAGCTTTCCTTGACATGCTTTAAAGAGTTTTAACGACTAGGAAAATTTGCGAGGTCTTACACCAGGACATGATCCCCAATTGTCTCTAATCAATACGACTGAATAAAAAGGCTACTAGAACTATAGTTGACTCAAATCCTCAAACCAAAAGAACTCATCACCTGCTACTTGGAAGCTACAAACTGTCTGATTATGATGTGAGGGCTACAATTGGTACCTATATTATGAGACAATGGAGTACATAAACATATATGTAGGTCAGTAGTTCTGGAATGTACTGAGTATGTGGGAGTGAATGAATAAGTAAAATAAGAACTGAATATATATGTAAACTTTCAAATAATGGATGCTAAGCGTAAATGACTCACCTTGGACTTGAGTAAAACTAAAGACTACAAGATCATAAAACATGATTAATGAAGCATATGAATAAACTTAGTGAGCCATAACACTTAATTTCTAAAATCTTTGCTTTTATTCTTTGTTATGGGAGATTCCTCTAACCGACATAAATCATGTGAGCTAGCATGGAGTCCAATATCTTACCCACATTGGGGAGAGATATTCTACCTTTGCCATTGGTATAGAAGCTTAACTTAAGTGATCACTATACTTCATCCATATTTGGAAAAAGCTTAACCTATGGTGGCTCGTATTTTCTAGGAATTTAGGATACGCTCAGCTGCATTCCTTTCTCAGTGCTAAATACTACTCCCAAAATACTTTTATGCTCATACTTTAAGAAATCCACCTTAAAATAACATAGGGTTTATGGAATGAGACCAATTATGCTTCTCTTTACTTTAAATCATAATCAAAATGAACAGTTGTAGATTTCACATGTTATGTTTAGATCAAAATATCAATCTTTGCTTTAAATCATGTTAGAAAACTTATCAATGGAGCTTAATATCATAAACTTCTTGTAAACTCAGTACTAGTACTTAGGACTTGAAATTCATGCTTTAGTTCACAGAAATTCATAACAAAACATCATGATCAATAATCACCTTGAAATATTTCAACAATATCCAAATCAATATAATTAAATTCAAATCACAACATGAATCTTATGAGTCAAAACATGGATATACATAAACCTTGATGCACATAAAGCCTTCAATTATATGGTAGTATCATGCTTCAAGAATATGGTTGTTTGGGCATGAACCGTAATTCAAAGAAAGTAAATTAAATCTTAAAAATCATACTTTTTGGCCATATGGTTGAAAGAATAGCATTTTTCGTAAACCCCACATACCTGATTATAAAAGCCTTGGGTGAATTTCTTGGAATTGGGCTTGAACTTGAAGAACCCTAGTTTCCTTGGAGAGAAGAGAAAATCGCCCCTTTTGATTATTCTAAGTGGAGTTATGGTTGAATAATGTATTTAGGAGATTTGTGGCTTTTTATTAAGCCTTAAAATAGCTTAAACAACATAGTTTTGGGGTTAAAAAGGTGGGGAAAGACCAAAAAAATCCTAAGAACCATTTGGAAATCGCCTAGAAGCCATCCCGATGAGTTTGGTTGTGACTCGTAAGTTCTAGGTATGGGACGTGTCTTGAGCCATCACCAGGAACCCATATTTTGACCCCTACTACCATGGTGATGACTCCTCCTGACAACTCACAGGGTCTGCTTACGAGTCGTCATCTGGAGTCGTAACTACTGACGGCTTTGACAGTGATTCAATATTTTGGCCATAATGTTTTACCCCGATATCGTATTAAGGCAAAATTGATATAGTTGGAAAGATAATTCAATTATCTATCTGTTGGTTGGTCTTTATATTAGAAATTCTTCACAGAACAAAATTTATGCTCATTTCAAGATGACTATAGTTATATATATCCCAAGAATTTAATCGCTAAGGAATGTTTTGACTTGTTCATTAGATAAGGGTTATTTGAGGACTTAATATAGGCCCAAGTAACTTATAAAGGAATCAAAACATGAGGGTTGATTCTTGGATCCTTTATTGGTCAAGATAAGAGTCATATCTTAGGATTCATAACAAGTCATTACGACTTGTAGCTACCACTTGTAAGTTGGACAGAAACTTAGGAAACCTATACTGTTGAACTCATGACTTTACTTTATACGACTCATACCATGATTTGACGATTCTTAGGGTCAATTCATATTTACAACAAACTTCAACTACTCTATAATTTCATAGGTACGATTAACTAGATACGACTCATGGGAAGGAGTCGTATATTGCACATAGGTTTTTAGACACGGGATATTACAATATCTCCCCTTGGTATAATTCATCCTTGAATTATATTAACTTGGCTAAAATACTAAAGAAAGGCTGAGATGATGTGCAGAATACTTACAAGCTAAATCATGACTTAATATTTGAATACAAAACTAATTCATGATGCATGGACTGAGATGAATTTGTAATTTGCATGAATATGAATATTTAACCACATGGAATGGTCATACTTATGAAACTTCAACTAGTAGGACTAGATGAAGAGATGAAAAACTATAGAACCTTATCTGTCTGATTGCTAAACTGAATTATTGGTTATACGGACTGAATCATACTGAAAGTTTATACTCAACTGGAGTATTTATCCAACATTTTCTAAGAAGTTCTAATAATATTAGAGAGAAAAGAATTCTTGGGAATGATCTGTACAAGATATCTGAATAAAGAATGTCAATATGGTTGTAACTATGTAACATGGTGCATAAGCATATAAAACATAAGCTAGGATAGAATTACTAGGCCCTAGGCAATGCAACTATAACTTTCACCTTAGCCACACTTCTCAAATACTCCCTTAACTGTACTTTTCCCATTAAATACTATTCTCATTTGATACAGCTTATAATTCTCACATGGGTATACATAACCATTCCCACCAAAGTTTGAGTTGAACTACATACCTTCACCATGTTCAAGCCTAGCTCGAAATCACAAAGTGCAACACATAACACCATAATACTAGTCTAAATCATGAATTCAATAATCTATGTGGAGTTCACACAATTCATCTCAAGAATAATTCCTCTTACCACTTCAACAACTAAATTCAAACTCTCTCTAAGAATTCACTAGCGCTCAATGAACCCATTCACTAATATACCAACATAAAATTCAAGCATCTCACTATAACCACATATGAACTTCTAAGAAAAAAACCTACCTAGGAAATTTTTTCCAACTTCTCTAATATCTCTGGTCAATAACAACTTCCGCACAATAACAACTTCCTCACACTATCCCCAATAAAACAAGCATATAATTCTAAACTAACCATTATATATCTCAAAAGTTCTCCCTTAATCATCCTTCAAACTTATATCCTTAGATAAAACAAGCATACAACAATCTTTCCCGAACAAGAAAATTTACTCTATGTCATCTAAATAATTTTTCATCACCACTATCATCTCCCCCTTAGATTAAAGATAACCTTCTAAGCTTATGGATCTATTCCATATCCTTAGGACTGAGCCATAATTTCTTCACTCTACAGAGAAATGGTCAACTAACGCGAATAAACTATATTTCAAACATACTAACTTCATTCTTGGACAATTCCTTCATATATACCATCCCTTAACTTTATCTATATTCAATAATCACCATCATAGGCACAGACTTACACTCTTCCTTGCAAACATATCTGCCTCATTAAACACATAATTTACCTCTTCCCTTCATAACCTACTAATATCACATCTCTAAACTTATGTTTTCCCTAAACCATGAAAATTACCATTAAACCAACATACCCAACATCATCATCCTATAACCTACAACTTAGCTGGTAAGAACATCATATACTACATAGAATCATTCACACTTAACAACTCAAGGGTACTATCTAAGCACACCCACAATTGAAACTTAGAAATAATACAAAATACAATCCCATATAACCTTGGGTACACCTCTAGATCATACCTATATCATTTTACTTAATTTTGAATCAAAAAATTTAAATTCTTGCATAAACTATTTCAAGCTTAATGGTTCACCCTTTCATACTACTAGATCTATGGATACATAATCTACTAAATCTAGGTAAACAATATTCTCGCTTTACTACTGTTAAACTTCTAGGTTCATGCTTATAACTTTAGATCATATGCTATCATAGTATTCTGAGAAGTGACCTGGGGGCATATATGGCTTTCGTTGAGTGCACGATTTTCATGAATAAGAATAAATAATCTCAATGTTTGAAAATTAAGGGCACCGATGGGATCCTTTTAATCCGGCATGTAATCTCATAACTGTCTATGGAACTGTCTGAGGAAACTCTATTGATAGGAATTTGAGCTTAACTATTTCTGTTACCACATAATTAAGGTAGAGATGGCATAAATAGAACAAGACGAGAATCTATATAAATTTCTTAGAGAACATCTCTACAACACGATCTAAGATCTAAAAGAAGGGAAATATTTCTTAAATGCCATGTAGCCTATCCAAGAAAAGTACAGACGTCTCCGTACTATTCCATAAGACTCTATTAGACACGACTTCATAGATACCCTAGGACACTTAAACTCTATGCTCAAATACCAAGTTTGTAATGCCTTGAGACTACCCCTGGATGTCATATGGTGCTTAGAACCACAAGTGATCCTAACCTAACCCATGATACTTGCATAACTCGTGAGCAACTGAATATGTTACATAAATCTAGAAGAAAATAGGAAGAGATGTCTTTGCTAAATATGTTCAATAAAAAAGTAATAAAGACATTTACACTTTGGTTATACAAAACAAAACTGAAAATAAATACATCAATTCTGAATGACCGTCTATGAAGCCTCTACTAATATTGACTATAGGTAGCCAGGACATGATCCCCAGCTATCTCTAATCAATATGACTAAATAAAAATGCTACTAGAACTATAGTTGACTCGAGTCCTCGAACCAAAAAAACTCATCACCTGCTTACTGAAAGCTGCAAATTATTTGATTATGATGTATGGGCTACAACTGGTACCTATATTATGAGATAATGTAGCACATAGAGAACCTTGGACTTGAGTAAAACTAAACACTGCACGGTCATAAAACATGGATAATAAAGCATATGAATATAATTAGTGAGACATAACACTTGGTTTCTAAAATCTTTACTTTTATTTTTTCTTATGAAAAATTCTTCTAACCAACATAAAGCATGTAAGGTACCATGGAGTTCAACGCCTTACCCATGTTGGGGAAAGTTGTTCGACCCTTACAATCGGTATAGAACCTTAACTTAAGTGATCACTATACTTGATCCATATTGAGAAAAAACTTAAACTACGGTGGCTTATAGTTTCCAGGAATTTACGATACGCTCATCCTCATTCCTTTCTCGGTGCTAGATACTACTCCTAGAATACTTATATGCTCATACTTTAAGAAATCCACCTTAAAATAACATAGGGTTTATGGAATGAGACCAATTATGCTTCTCTTTACTTTAAATCATAATCAAAATGAACAGTTGTGGATTTCACATCTTATCTTTAGATCATAAGATCAATATTGCTTTAAATAATGTTAGAAAACTTATCAATGGAGCTTAAGAGCATAAACTTCTTGTAAACTCAATACTTGTACTTAGGACTTGGAATTCATGCTTTAGTTCATAGAAATTCATAACAAAACATTATGCTCAACAATCACCTTGAAATATTTCAACAATATCAAATCAATATAATGAAATTCAAATCACAACATGAATCTTATGAGTCAAAATATGTATATATATAAACCTTGATGAACATAAATCCTTTAATCATATGGTACTATTATGCATCAAGAATATGGTTGTTTGGGCATGAACCCTAATTCAAAACAAGTAAATTAAATCTTAAAAATCAAACTTTTTGGGTACAAGGTTGAAAGAATAGCCTTGTTCATAAACCCCACATACCTAATTACAGAATCCTTGCATGAATTTCTTGAAATTGAACTTGAACTTGAAGAACTCTTGTTGCCTTTGAGAGAAGAGAAAATCACCCCTTTTGATTTTTGTAAGTGGAGTTATTGTTGAATAATGTATTTGGGGGATTTTTGGCTTTTTATTGAGCTTTAAATTAGATTAAACAATGTAGTTTTGGGGTTAAAAGAGTGCGAAAATACCAAAAACCCCTTAGGAACCATCTGGAAATTGCCTGGAAGCCGTCCTGATGAGTTTGGTTACGACTCGTAAGTTCTGGGTATGGGTCGTGTCTTGAGTCTTCACCAGGAACCCAAATTTTGACCCCTACTGCCATGGTGATGACTCTTCCTGGCAACTCATAGGGTTGCTTATGAGTCATCATCAGGAGTCGTAACCACTGGTAGCTTTGACACTGCTTCCATATTTTGGTCATAACATTTTACCTCGATATCTGATTAAGAAAAAATTGATATTGTTGGAAAGATAATTCAATTCTATATTTGTTGGTGGGTATTTAGATTATAAATTCTTAGTATAACAAAATTTATGCTTGTTTGAATATGATTATAGTTATACACAACCCAAGAATTTAATTGCTAAGGAATGTTTTGACTTATTCATGAGCTAGGAGCTATTTGAAGACTTAATATATGCCCAAATAACTTATAAAGCTATCAAAACATAAGGCTTGATTCTTGGATCCTTTACTGTTCAGGATACAATTCATATGTTATGACTTGTAACAAGTCATTAGGACTTGTAGCCACCACTTATAAGCTGGACAAAAACTTAAGTGTAATATTCCGCATGTTTCTAAGCTAGGAAGTGAATAAGTATTCCTACATATGAAATCTCCTATCATATGATTCATACTTGAGTACATGACTTACAATGAATATCCTAGTGATAGGATAGTTTATGATGCATTAAGCATGTTCATATGAGTCACTTAAGGTAATACAAGCTAAGAGTTTTTGAATCCATCAAGTTTTAGTGTTTGATTTTGAAAAGGTCATATTTGAATGAGTATAACTCAATGTAAATATGGTATTTTGGCTTATTTATACCCACAAATTGTAGAGAATCGAATTATCTTTCCAACGATACCAATTTTGCCTTAATCCAATACCCAAGCGAAAAGTTATGCCCATTTTCGTGAAAGACAGTAAGGATAGGCGATTGGTTAGGCACCGCCCAACCCAAACATAGGCGATTGGTTAGGAGCCGCCAAACCTAGCTTAGGCAATCACTTGGGCACCACCTAAGTCAGTTCCAGTTTCCAAAAACACTCCGTTTTGAGTTATTTTAAAGGTAATTAAGTCTTTTCACACTCTTTACATGTCCCTAAACTTAACCCTACAAAATATATAGCTTCTAAACATATTACAACCCTATTATTATCTCAAAGCTCATCATCCAAGAGAACTAAAAGAAAAAAACAACTATGGTTGTGTAACTAAGCTTGAAGATCCGATTTCAAGGAAATTCCTCTGTCAATCATCAAGAATCTTCCTTCTAAGGTATGCGTGAGTTGATTTATGGATCCCTTTCATCCATAAAGCTCAAAAACCCTCTTTTTCATTATAAAGTATGATTTATATATTGTTGGGTGTTGATGATCATGTTGTTGATATTGGGTGATTCCCAAGATGGAATCTTTATATGTTTTTTTGAATTTCATGATATCATATGAGTTGGAAATATGTAAATTTGGTTGTTCATGATGTATAATTTGATGATTTCACCTATTCATAAGATGTGCATGTAAGGTGTTTGATAAAATGCCTAAAAAACTAGAAATCATGCAATATAGCTAAATTGTGACTAAGTGAAGGATTCATGATATGCCCTTACGTTCCAATGACTTCTATATTGATAATGTGCCTTGTAAGTGTTGTTGGAATACTCATGAACTATTCTTATGAGATTATGCTATCTTTACTTGCAAATCCTACTTATAAACAAGATGTATGATAACCATGCAATCCACATGAACTTCCATGCTATTGGTATGTGTTTCCAATATGATTAAGCAATGAAAATTATATTAAGATTGTTCAAGTACTTCCATGTGATATGAAATCCTTTCCATGCAATACATTGTTGATAACCATGCTTACTATGAGATCCCTACTTATGATATTATAAATTATGGACTCTACTCTTATGATCAAGTCAGTCATGTGTGTCAGTTTCCTTCCATCAAGTCCTGGGGGTAGTTGTACATGAAAACTATAGTTGTATGCCTAGATCTATGTCATGTTTCACGATATTCGAACTCAAGCTATGATTCCATAGACTTCAGTCAGTCATGTGACTCAGGAAAACCTCATGATCTTAGTCAGTTGTCAGATATCAGTAACATTCTGCTAGTCAATAGAATTCAGTAAGATTAAGTCATGCACAGTTAATTATTCATGTCTAGACCCTCTAGATGGGAGTAGAGGTCAGCACCGAGTGAACCCAAGGATGGTAACTCACTCGCCAGTTTAGGGTGTGATTCTTTGTAGTCATCCTTGTGTTCCAGAACTACGTAGCCAACATAGGTTGAGACATATTAACCCATCCAATTAGGGTTGATGAGGTGGCTTAACCCGTCAGTTTAGGGTTCCCACCATTTTCATTGAGTACCCGCCAGATAAGGGTCACTCACAGGCTGTCCTTACCCATGGCACGGTATTGACACCCCTCCAGTCGGGGCAGAGATTGGACCCCAGCTTAGCCAAAACGACATACATGGGTCATGTCGGTTAAACACTACTTCCCACAATTTCAGTATCAGTCTCAGTAAAAGAACTCAGGGCATTCTTCAGATTTCAGTATATACAGGACTGTCAAATACTGTCATCCATGTTATCAGTTTCAGTATCAGTCATAACAGTTATCAGTAAACCATGTATTAGCTTACAGGTCATGCTATCACGTATTCACGGTCCCAGTTTCTATATATGTGTGTTTGCACTCCCATGTTCATATTATTCAGTCAGTGTTGTTCATGCATGAAACCCTTTATGTTCAACTTACCTTCCTCGTATACTCAGTACTCCAGTTGTACTGACGTATTTGAGCTATAGTGCTTTCTTTTCATATTACACCATAGGTTCTGAGATACGAGCTCCAGCCTAGCAGTAACGGTAGCATTCCAGTCACAGAGACACAGTGAGTCATCATTGATTCGAGGACAATATGATTTGATTCATTTATTTATTTCTTTAGTTCAGTTTTACGGAGTTAGTTAGAGACATGTTCCTTTAACTCCTTATTCAGATAGTTTAGAGGCTTTTAGATTTATGTTCAGATTTACATTCAGATTGAGTTGTTTTGGGTATTTTCACCCACATGATTATATTCAGTTAAATCTTATGGCTTTATAGTTCTATATATTCCGCATTATTATATCATGATTTGTTGTATACAGGTACAAATACCAGTCATGGGTTAGCTTGTGGTCCCTCGGGGTCATGAGCATCGTGTAGCATTTCGGTTCAGTGAATTGGGCTGTTATAAACTTGGTATCAGAGCCTAAGTTTCAATAGAGTCCTAGGAAGTCTGAAAGCTGCATCTAGTAAAGTCTTGTACATGGGTATATTGCGCGCCACATTTATGTGCAGGAGGCTATAAGATGTTTTAGGAACAGTCCTCTTTCTTTATTATTCATGTCATGCTAGTGAGCATAATCACAAGTTAAACTCTTTAGTCCCGGCAGGATCAGGAAAATTATCCTGATATCGTTACTGGTACGTTACAGATTTTCCATGTTCATGTTTATGCTTTGCTAGACCCAGGTTCATCTTTGTCTTTTGTTACTCCATACATAGCAGGCGATTTTGAAATCAGTCTCGAAGTCCTAGTAGAGCCCTTCTCAGTCTCTACCCTAGTGGGTAAAACCATTATAGCCCGACGGGTATACAGGAACTGCTCGGTTATGATATCTCAGAAATCCATGTCAGCAAATTTAGTGGATTTAGAAATGACTGAATTTGATTTCATTCTTGGCATGGATTGGCTTCATTCCTGCTATGCCATAGTTGACTGCAGAAATAGGATAGTTCAGTTTTAGTTTCGGAATGAGCCCGTCCTAGAGTGGAAGGGTAGAATTTCAGCGTTCAGGGGTCAACTTATTTCCTACCTTCGAGTAAGTAAAATGATTTCTAAGGGGTGTGTGTATCATCTCATGAATGTTAAAGATTCTAGTTCTAAATATCCCAGCCTCGAAATAGTCCCTATTCTTAATGAATACTCAGTTGTCTTTCCTGAAGATCTTCCAGGCATTCCTCCCGAAAGGGAAATAGACTTTGGCATAGACCTTTTTCCGGATACTCAACCAATTTCTATTCCGCCATATAGAATGGCACCAGCAGAACTCAAGGAACTGAAAGATCAGTTGAAGGATCTCTTAGATAAGGGATTCATCAAACCCAGTGTTTCCCCATGGCGTGAGCCAGTATTATTCATGCGCAAGAAAGACGGTTCTCTCAGGATGTGTATTGATTACCGTCAACTCAACAAGGTCACGGTCAAGAACAGATATCCTCTTCCCAAGATTGATGATCTATTCGACCAACTTCAGGGTGCCAGTTACTTCTCCAAGATAGACCTCAGATCAGGCTATCATCAGCTCAGAGTTAGAGAATGTGACATTCTGAAGACAGCTTTCCATACTCGGTGTAGTCACTTCGAATTTTTAGTCATGTCATTTGGTCTTACCAATGCCCCTACAGCTTTTATGGATTTGATGAACCATGTGTTCAAGAAGTACTTGGACATGTTTGTCATAGTCTTTATAGATGATATTCTGATCTATTCTTGCATAGAGTGTGATCATGCAGACCATCTTAGGATGGTTCTTTAGACTCTCAGGGATCACCAGTTATTCGCCAAGTTCAGCAAGTGCAAATTTTGGCTAAGATCAGTAGAATTCCTTGGCCATATTATATCTGGTGATGGCATTAGAGTAGATCCTCAAAAAATTGAGGCAGTAAGAAACTGGCCCGGACCTGTATCTCCATTAGATATTAAGAGTTTCTTAGGTTTGGCTGGCTATTACAAATGGTTTGTTGAGGGATTTTCTTCTATTGTATATCCCATGTCCTGACTCAGAAGAAGATTAAGTTTTAGTGGTCAGATTCATGCGAGAAGAGCTTTTAAGAGTTGAAGACTCGACTCACCTCTTCTCCAGTTCTAGCTATTCCAGATAGTTCAGACGGTTGTGTAGTCTATTGTGATGAATTCAGAGTGGGTTTAGGTTGTCTCCTCATTCAGCATTGTAAGGTCATAGCCTACGCCTCCAGACAGTTAAAGCCACATGAGAAGAATTATCCTACTCATGATCTTAAGTTAGCAGCGGTAGTTTTTGCCTTGAAGATTTGGAGGCATTATCTCTATGGAGTTCATGTAGATGTCTTCACTGACCATAAAAGCCTCCAGTATGTCTTTTCCTAGAAAGATCTCAATCTTCGCTAGAGAAGGTGGTTAGAGCTCTTAAAGAAATAAGACATGAGTGTTCTTTATCATCCGGGCAAGGCTAATGTTGTGGCTGACGTTCTCAGTCGACTCTCCACGGGTAGTATTTCTTACGTTGAGGATAGTAAGAAAAAGATGGATCAGGAGATCCATCAGCTTGCCAGACTAGGCGTTCGCTTAGTCGATTCTTCAGAGGGTGGTGTATGTGTTCATAGTAGTTCAGAGTCATCTCTAGTTTCTGAGGTGAAAGAGAAACAAGACAGGGATCTTAGCCTTGTCAAGCTCAAAGAGTCAGTTCAGAATTAGAAAGTCAAGGTTTTCTCCCAAGGGGGAGAGGGCATTATTCGTTGTCAGGGTCTTCTATGTGTTCCAGGTATAGATGAATTGAGGAGCGAATACTTGCAGACGCGCATGGTTCATAATACTCTATTTATCCAGGGGCTACTAAGATGTACCGTGACATGCAGGAGATCTATTGGTGGAGTGGGATGAAGAGAGATATTTCAGAGTTTGTGGCTAAGTGTTCTACATGTCAGTAGGTTAAGATAGAGCATCAGAAACCTAGTGTTTCTATGCAAGAGTTCACCATTCCTACTTAGAAGTGGGAAAAAGTTGGACTTCGTGATGGGTTTGCCTAGAACTCGTCATCAGCATGATTAAGCCTGGGTCATTATAGATAGAATTACCAAGTTAGCTCATTTCCTTCCTATTCGTACTTCTTATTCCACCGAGGATTATGCCAAACTCTATATCAGGGATTTAGTCAGGTTACACGGTGTTCCATTATCTATCATATCAGACAGAGATACCCAGTTCACTTTTCACTTTTGGAAAGCATTCCAAAAGGGTCTCGGTACTCAAGTCCATCTCAGCACAGCATTTCATCCTCAGACAGATGGTCAAGCAGAAAGGACCATTCAAATTCTTGAAGATATGCTAAGGGTGTGTGTAATTGACTTCAAGGGAAGTTGGGATGACCGCTTGCCTTTGATTGAGTTTGCATACAACAATAGCTATCATTCTAGTATTCAGATGCTCCATTCGAAGCTCTCTATGGTAGGAGATGTAGATCTCTGATTGGTTGGTTCGAAGTTAGTGAGGCCTCAATTATAGGTCCTGACTTAGTATTCAACGTCTTAAAGAAAGTTCAGTTGATCAGAGAGAGACTCTGGGCTGCTCAGAGCCGACAGAAGTCCTATGCAGATGTTCGTAGAAAGGATCTCGAGTTTGAGGTCAATGATTATGTCTATCTTAAGATCTCTCCGATGAAGGGAGTGAACAGGTTTGGCAAGAAAGGAAACTCAGTCCCTAGTATATCGATCTCTTCAGAATTCTTTGTCGCTTCGGCAAGGTAGCTTATGAGCTTGAGTTGCCTTCAGATCTTGCCTCAGTCCATCCAGTCTTCCATGTCTCTTTGCTAAAGAAGTGCATAGGTGACCCAGCAGTTGTTGTCCCTATTCAGAGCATCAACATTCAGAAAAACCTCTTTTATGAAGACATTCCAGTCAAAATTTTAGATTATCAAACTCGTAGATTGAGGAACAAAGAAGTCCTTCTAGTCAAGGTTCGTTGCAAAATCAGTCTCATCAGGGAGCTACTTGGGAAGCAGAAGAAGATATGTGTACCAAGTATCCTCACCTATTAGCCACCAATTCAAATCTAGCTCAAGGTAACAGTTCTCCTTAATCTTATTCAGTTTCACGTTCATGTTTCCAGTATAAACTTGGTACCTATTAACCGTTTCATACTCAGTCATGCATTCATGTGTCAGTTGTTCGTGCATCAGATATGCACGAGTTTAGTATGTTTAGCATGTCAGTCATGAGATCAAGTTTTAGTTTTTCATGTTTAGTTCGGGTTCTATTGTCTTGTATCCCTTCTCAGTAAATTCTCATTCGAGGACGAATGTTCCCAAGGGGGAGATATTGTAATACCCCGCATGTTTCTAAGTAAGAAGTGAGTCAGTATTCCTACGTATAAAATCTCCTATCCTGTGATTCATACTTGAGTACATGACTTACAATGAATATCCTAGTAATAGGATAGCTTATGATGTATTAAGCATGTTCATATGAGTCACTTAAGGTAATACAAGATAAGAGTTTTTGAATCCATCAAGTTTTAGTATTCAATTTTGCAAGGGTCATATTTGAAAGAGTATAACTCGATGTAAATGTAGTATTTTAGCTGATTTAGACCCATAAATTGTAGAGAATCGAATTAGCTTTCCAATGATACCAATTTCGCCTTAATCCAATACCCGAGCAAAAAGTTATGCCCATTGTCGTGAGAGACAGTAAGGATAGGAGATTGGTTAGGCACCGCCCAACCCAAACATAGGAGATTGGTTAGGAGCCGCCCAACCTAGCTTAGGCAATCACTTGGGCATCGCCTAAGTCAGTTCCAGGTGCCAAAAACACTCTGTTTTGATTTATTTTAAAGGTAATTAAGTCTTTTAGCACTCCTTACAGGTCCCTAAACTTAACCCTACAAAATATATAGCTTCTAAACATATTACAACCCTATTATCATCTCAAATCTCATCATCCAAGAGCACTAAAAGAGAAAAACAACTACGGTTGCATAACTAAGCTTGAAGATCCGATTTCAAGGAAATTCCTCCATCAATCATCAAGAATCTTCCTTCTAAGGTATACGTGAGTTGATTTATGGATCCCTTTCATCCATAAAGCTCAAAAACCCCTTTTTTCATTATAAAGTATGATTTCTATATTGTTGGGTGTTGATGATCATGTTGTTGATATTGGGTGATTCCCAAAATGGAATCTTTATATGTTTTTTTTGAATTTCATGATATCATATGAGTTGGAAACATGTAAATTTGGTTGTTCATGATGTATAATTTGATGATTTCACCTATTCTTATGATGTGCATGTAAGGTGTTTGATAAAATGCCTAAGAAACAAGAAATCATGCAATATAGCTAAATTGTGACTAAGTGAAGGATTCATGATATGCCCTTACGTTCCAATGACTTCTATGTTGATAATGTGCCTTGTAT